>NC_053162.1:112023852-112224735 GCF_016835505.1 Polypterus senegalus
AACAAGTTGCAGAGTTGGTGCGGTTGTTTATTGTGATTTCGCCAAGTTTTTTCGCATTTTAAATATGAATAAAAGTAGAAGTTTAAACGTAAATA
Organism: Polypterus senegalus; assembly: GCF_016835505.1. Lineage (NCBI taxonomy): Eukaryota > Metazoa > Chordata > Cladistia > Polypteriformes > Polypteridae > Polypterus > Polypterus senegalus. The sequence goes on from NC_053162.1 coordinate 112,023,948, forward strand.
AACGCTTGATTAAATAATAGATGCATATGCGCGTTGCGAAAGTATTCAACCGCCCGGGGACATGTAATGGCGGAGGCGGCGTACCCGCACTTGTTCTTTCTGCCTGCTAGTGATTGCTGCCATCAAGTGGCACATGGAAAACGCTTGAGCTGTGTTGTAACAGTTTGTAAAAGAAATATATATAGTTTGTGTGCATTTTATAAAAAAAAAGTAAAAATAAAAATATAAATATATTTTTGGCCCATAACTTGTATTGACTATTTTACATAGAAATGTGTATTTTTATTGTTTTATTATGGAACTGTGGTGTTATGGGTCCACAGCTCGTTGAGAAAAGGCCATTCATTTTAAATAGATAATCACCGCACCCGAGGCGGCTTCGTGAGGGGGGGCGTTGTTGTAGTGATAAGCTGGGGCAGTAGTCGATGTGGGCGCTTTCTCACCGCGGTGCACAGGTGAGGAACTGCCCACATTCGTGATTGCTCCGTGGCTAATGCTACAGCTGTGATGGCCCCTCATGTTTTAAAAGAAGCGCGAGTTGGTTTTATGGGGAGAAAGAAACGTTCGGTGTAAAAAAATGGAGAGAGAAAAAAAGGAAAGGAGAGGACGGAGGTTACCGGGAGCAGGAGAGGAAGCAGGCGGTGCGTGAGTGTGGTGAGCGCGCGGTCGAGCGCTCGTGGACAGCTGCGTGGAAGCTGGGTGTTAGGCCGACACCCAGGCGCTTGTGTTGATGTCGCTCCGCTGAGCGATCAGGTAGCGGAGTGACCAGGGAAGGCGACTGGCCGCAGAGAGGCCATTGAAAGGCAGCGGAAGTCGGGAGACTTGGTGGTGGGAATCCCCAACGTGAGCGACCTGGCCGTTGTGGGAAACCAAGTTCTCCGGGACTGGGATGAGTGCCATACCGGAGCCAGGGATCGGGAGGTCTCCAGTCTCGAATGTGTGATGTAGGAGGGCAGCTGCAGAGAGCGCTTGCCTGCTGCGGCCCAAACGGGATAAGCAGGTGAGACGCTAACAGAGACGCTACCAGAAAAGCACCGGATTTGTTAGTGTTTTAAGACTGCTTCCATAAGACGATTTAACCTCTCGTTTTAAAGGATTGTCTTTTCTTATTGTTGTTTTAACCTCCACGTTTTTTTCATTTTATGGATTATTTATTGACTCTTTGAATGAACTGCACTATTTATTTGAACACTTGTTTTGTTGGTTTTTAAATAAAAGCACTGTTTGCACTTTTTACCTTCCCCTTGCTAAGATGCTCAATTATTGCCTTCACTGACTAGCTCTCTCGGTTTCATTATCGACGGTGTTGGGTTCAAGGGTTCCCAAACAAACATGGGAGTGTGGAGCCAGAACCCACATCGTCACAGGAACATGAATTTCCATAACTAATAGAGTGACACTGTGTGTAGATATAGATTCCTTTAGGATGGTGTAAGCTTTCAGTAGAGCCCTCATTGATATATGTGGGTTGAAGCATTCAAAAGTTATTACACTTTTTCCATATGTTCCAAAATGTGGATAATGGTCCCTCTAAAAAGCCCCTGGGCATGCCCACATAAAAACTGGTGTAAAAAATGTAATTTTTACAGGTATTCTTTTCAAATTTGAAATTTGAGTAGTCAACAAGTTATTCTGTTGGTACATAGTGTGTTTCTGTCCCCACCTACCTACTGCAGCTTTATTTTCCTTTATTTTCATAAAAAAACTTAGGCGAGAACAAAAAAATTCATTTTTTTTGTGAATTCTAATGTGCATAACTTTTGATCAGTCACACCTACAGTGATTCTGACTACTAACGGTGAAACTAGAGAATGTGACCTTTACAAAGAGACCAAACATGTGTTTATACTCCAGATAGTGCAATAAAAGCAATGATTCTAATTTGGAGAGGTCGAATTACAAGCGATTTAGCAAAAATGACCCCGAATGATAAGGGGTTTTAACACCAATGGCTAATTATATGGGGCCTGGACTCTGGCACATTATATGGGGGGCCTGGACTCTGGCACATTTTATGGGGGGCTATTGGACTCTGGCACATTATAGGGGGGACTATGGCTCCTAGCACAATGTAGGGGGAAGCTATGGCTACTAGCATATTGTGGGGGCTCCTATTGGCTACTGGCATATTATAGGGGGGCCTGTGGCTAATGGCACATTATATGGGGGGCTTATTGGCCCAGTAATGGTGGTGATCTGTGATTTTTAGCGGTACAGTGGTATTGCGGCAGAAACGGCGAACAATTTTCACACAGGTTGCAGGTAAAGGAAGGGGAAGTGGGCATAGCAAATTTTGGTATGGGGCCCTGTGATTTCTACTTACGTTGCTGTTTTCAACCCCCTGGTAGGCCATCCATGGATAAAGGCAAGAAGAGAAAAATTTCTGAAGAAAACAGAGTGTTTAATGATACGTGGACAGAATCATTTGCATTCTCTACTGACGAGACTGGTTTACCAGTATGCTTAATATGTGGTGAGAAATTAGCAAACCACAAAAAGTCCAATGTTGCAAGACATTTCCAGAATAAACACACAGCCTTTGCTGAAAAATATCCAGATGGAGATGAGAGACGAAACGCTGTTGCAGAACTTATCAGAAAGGTTAATATGAGCAAAAATAATTTCAAGAAGTGGGAGAAGTCTGCAAATACCACAACATATGCTAGTTTTGTGGCTGCTCAGGAAATAGTCAAGCACGGGAAGCCCTTCACCGATGGAGAGTATATAAAAGAAGCATTCATTAATATTTCGGAACATCTATACATGGACGCCAAAAACAAAATGAAATTGTGCAGAAAATCAAAAACATGCCACTCTGCGAAGACTGTCAAAGACAGAACCCTAAAAATGGCAGAAAACATTAGCAAACAGCAAATTCAAGACATTAATTCAGTTATGGCATACTCCATTGCCTGTGATGAGTCCAAAGATATTGGTGATATTGAACAAATAGCGCTGTTCTGCCGATATGTGAACTCTTTTGGGCCACAGGAAGAACTGATTGAGCTGATACTACTAAAAGACCAAACAAGGGGTGAGGATATCTGTAAGGCTGTCCTGGACTTTTTAACTACTAAAAAAAATAAACACTAACCACCTGGTCTCAGTAGCTACTGATGGGGCACCGAGCATGAGAGGAGCACAGAAGGGCTTTGTGGCTCTACTGCAGAAGGCGCTGGTAGAAGGCTGCTGTCATTTCATTGTATCCTGCACCAAGAGGCATTGTGTGCTCAAACATTTCTGCTGGAATGCACAAAAGTGATGGATGTGGTCATTCAGATTGTAAATAAGATAATGGCAAAGGGTTTAAACCACCGCCAGTTCCGTTTGTTATTGGATGAGGTTGAAAGCAAATATTCTAAACCTCCTGCTCCACAACAAGGTCCGGTGGCTGTCCAGAGGCGAGGTGCTAAAACGCTTTGTCACATGTTTGGAAGAAGTAAAAACCTTCCTGGACAGCAAAGAGCTCACCTTTGCTGAGCCGGAACAGCCAGAGTGGCTGGAAAAATTACATTTTATGGTAGACATGACAGCACATCTAAACATGCTAAATACAACCCTTCAGGGGAAAGGAGCCACAGCCCTGCATATGCTGGAGGAGGTTTTGGCATTCGAGCGCAAGTTGACAGTGTTTGTCAAAGATTTACAGAGAGGCACAAATTGTCTCACTTTCCCTCTTTGAGAGAGTTCAAACAAAGTCATGATACAATCAATTTGGAATATTTCAAGTCTGCAATCACCGCAATGCAAAGTTCATTTGGGAAACGATTCTGTGAGTTCAGAGAGGAAAAACCACATTATCCTTCCCTGTCACTCCCCTGGAGATCGATCCATCCCTATTGAATATGACTGCATTTACAGGTGTAAGTCAACCTGATCTTGAGATGGAATTGGCCGATATAGCCGACAAAGATCTATGGGTGTCCAAGTTCAAATGCTTGACCGCTACTCTTGAGGATGTTGCCCGTCAGAAGGCCATTCTGGCTCAGAATCATAAATGGACTGATATTGAAAACCTTCCCAAACAGGACAAACTTGTATTCGAAACATGGAATGCCATCCCCAACACTTATATAAACATGAAAAAGTATGCATTTGGAGTGCTGTCGATCTTCGGCTCCACATATGTATGTGAGCAGGTCTTCTCCAACATGAACTATATTAAAAACAAACATCGATCACGCCTCACAGATGACAGCTTGCAAGCCTGTGTGAAAATGAAGGTGACGTCTTACAGCCCTGATGTGCAGACACTGTGCACTGAGGTTCAGGAGCAAAAATCCCATTAACCAGGTAAATTAAATATTTTAATTAGCTTTTAATGTGCAAAAATATATTTTACATTGTTAAGTGAAAAAGTCCTTTTTCTTCAGATTGACAGCTAACTGCATGATCCTGTATATAGCATTAAGGTAAGAAACAATATATGCAGTGTTAGATTTGTTTTTTAATGGTTTTGTGGCTCCAAGTTTTTTTCTTTTCGAAATCGGGTCCAAGTGGCTCTTTATGTCTTAAAGGTTGCAGACCCCTGGTATAGATACACATATGTGTGTTAAAGAAGTTATGAAAAAGAAAAGAGAATATTTTAAAAATTACGTAACATGATTGTCAATGTAATTGTTTTGTGACTGTTAAGGATTTGATTATTATTATTTCATTCAATCAGTTTCGTATTTTGAGAACGTGTTGTGTTCCAGTTACATTCCGTGTTTGTCAACCATTGTAAAGGTTTCATTCATCGAAGTGTTCACTACCCAATCGGTACTCGTGAATCTGAGATGTTTAACAGGCATTCCCGGTATTAAGTTGTGGATTTGCCAGTGAGTATTTAGCGACAGCGTCTCTATGAACTTGTGGATTTGCCTGCGAGTATTTAGAGACAGCGTGTCAGTTAACTTTTGGATTTTTCTGCGAGTATTTGGCGGCAGCGTCACAAAGTTGTTTCCATCTAGCTGCATCAGAAAATGTACCACGACGTCCAACACGCCTCCTTTTTACTGATTTCTCACAGCTTGGACTGCTGCTGTCATAATCGGTTTGAGTTTCGCTAAGTGACAGTTCTTTGATCGATGGTGATCCCCTCGATAGACATGTTAATGGGGGTACGGTTGGAATGATAAAGGAAATGGGTACCTGAACAATGTAAAGTAAGTCTAAAATACCTACAAAAGAACTATAATCGTAATAAACGAACAATAAAACAGCGGAGAAGCCGTGGATTAAATAAAAAAGCTGCCATTATCAGCAGGGTGACATGAATACCGTGCCAAAGCAAGGAAGGGAATGTAGAGACCGGAGTGACAGACGGCCTTATCTGGGCAGACAGCCAATTACGTGGGAGGACTGGGGATGGGGGATGTAACGCCGCCTCACACGACAACCAAGCTGCAGGCTATGGACATATATATGTATGTAAGTAGGATTCAGTTATGACCATTACGCATAGAATTTCAAAATGAAACCTGCTTAACTTAGTAACCTGTAAGGAACGAGTCTGCCAAATTTCAGCCTTCTACCTACATGGTAAGTTGGAGAATTAGTGATGAGTGAGTCAGTGAGGGTTTTGCCTTTTATTAGTATAGATATATCGGATGATTAGATCCAGCTAGACTAATCTACTACACCGCTGCATTTGAAAAACCAACTTATCCCGGAGGAGTTTCACTGGCATTAACTCATCCCAGGTGAGGCATCTGATCTCGGATGATTTAAGCAACGTACGGAAAATACAATAGTGTCACCGGGGGGGTAAACACCCCCCATAGGAATGAGGACGGACCAATAATAAACAAAAGCCCATAAATTTCTTTAACACTCATGCATAATATTATAATGAATAAACGAACATGCTGGATATGCCGGCTTATGTGGCACTGAAATATTCATAATAATAAAAAAATCCCAAATTTTAATATTTTACAGCAAAAGCACTTCATGTCAGAACCATTTCAAAGCCTGCATTCCTATAAAATTGCCAGTGATTGGTAAGCTATTACAACAGAAAACTGGAACAACAGAAATATTTTCATCAATTCGACAACATTCTACAATGCATTTAGTTGTTTGGATATACTTTCTAAAAAGGATTTGCAGCCACCAAGGGAGGCATAACACTATCTTCTCGGTCTATTTGTTCAAAATTTTTTGTTGGGTTATCTTACATTTTGGAGTCCTTAAGCAAGCTGCAGTAAAGCTCTCAGAACATCTCTTCTCTAGCAGTGTCTCTCTATAAGATGCCTATGTCAACCCCGTTGTCACCCGCCACAGTGTTAACTGCATTGGAAAAGGCAATATTATTGTAAATCTATTCAGAAAACTTGATTGATGATCTTTTTTCTTTCTTGTTTTTTTCTTTGATTAAACATGATAGACCCCCTAGTATCAAGACAAGCAAAAAAAGATATTATCTTATCCACCCTCACATTTGATGACATTTTCATTTATTTTTATCTTATCAAATCCTCCCTTGCCATTGTTATTGATTTACTGATCACTGCTGCCCAAAGGCAACTTGCGATTTTTAGTTTCTACTTTTTGCAGAAGAATCATTAAAAAAAAAAAATTGAGATACTTTGATCAGATATTGTAAGGCAGATATCGATCACTGATTTCATGTTACTTAATTGGCCAATTCAATTTATTTTTCCTTTACCCCTTTAAAAAACATTTTATACGAAGCTCCTGCATAACAAAACAACATAGAAACCTTATGTCGTATATAAGGTGAATTTTTATAATTAAACTGTAGACTACAGGTGTTATCTGTCATTTTGAATAAACAAAATTAAACTCAACAGGCTAACTGTTCACTGCTCATAAAAATACCAAAATACAGTAAATGGTGTAACTAATAAAATATGTACAAATATATATATCCATTATATATATGGGGAAAAAAGAAAATACTTCTCATAAATTACAAGCTGTCATATTGTTTAATTTTATAATTTTTTTTTTAAACAAAGCTGAATTATAAAAAAGGCAGTTTTCACCAATTCTCTAACAAAAAACAGTATATACATAATCTACAAAACAATATAAAGACAATGTTTTGCCCACATTGGGGTTCATAAGGTATATGCACTTTTGCATCCACTTAGGGGATCAAACCTTGGACATCAGAACCTGACGAGAAGCCTCTGATGTTGCGCCATGGCAGCTGGTTTGCTTATTTGACTGAGTTAAGATCAGAGTACAGTATTACATTGTTAGTCCTGAAGTACAATTGGCTTATTTAGGTGGTTATCCTCAGATTCCTTTGAGTTTATTACACCACTTTCATTAACATAAAGGCTAATATTGTAATCGTCTCTCACAAAATAACCCTCAACTTGCTTACTTCTTGTTTACAATGCAGGAAGTCAATTGGCAAAAAAAAAAAAATTACAGATCAAGTCTCTTATTGTGAAAAGTCAAACGATTTAGATCAGAGCATATATAAATATAGTGTATAAATATATACACTAATACTGCAACCTTACTTTATTATGTGTGATTGTTCTACATCCAATGATACAGAGATTTACAGATTTTTAGGGATAATGGATCAGAAGAAGAAAGCAAGGTCAACAAGAAGCCAAAGCTGTAATCAGTAATCAAACCACACAATAACCACATTGAGAATGCTAAGCAGAAATAAAAGACCCTAATGACAGAAAGAAAGTTTGGTGATGAGAAAAAACTTTAAAAAGCAAGAAAATACACTAATGTTATTGTCACCCAATATTCGGACAGTTCAAAAACTTTAGTGCTATCACTAAATGGTCGAGTCGATTATGTCAGGCATCATGCACTCTCAAGGTTTTGTGTGTACTTTGCCACAGCAACAGCCAAAACGACTTCAGCAAACTAGCAGCATTCATAAGGAAAACAAAATAGCGTCACAGGAAAAAGTTACAAATTCTGAACTTTTCCTAGACAAACAGTATTAGAAACAAGATTAATGTCAGAATGGAATAAATGAAAATATAATAGATTGCATAGACTGTTAAAATATGGCCTAATTTCTCAAAAAAGTTAATTACAATATCAAATCACAACATCAGTGATGAAAACAATAAATAAACCTGAGCTGCTTCAGTTAAGTAATGAAAATACATAAACTTGCCTGAAATTATATCACAATGTTTTTGACACAACTCTGAATAGGCAGTACACTGTCCCTACCAATTAGACATGGGGAAAGGAGAACACACAACAGAAACAGAGAAAGCCACATATAAAGAACACAGCGTTAGAAGTCAGCTCACTCACAATTTCACAGACAAAGCAGACCAAACAATGCATGCAAAGGCAAGTAAAAACTGGATAATTTCTTAGTTACATACAGTATGTAATTTATTTAGTAGCCAAAACATGAAGGGTAAAAAGATTTCAAAAAAGGCAGTTCAACTCTTTCCAAAATACTACTGTACTGGGTAATCACTAGAAATTACATAGAATGACAGCACAGCTAATAATCTGTTTGAGAAATCCTTTAAAGCAACTTTAACTTATAATTATTTATGTTTATTTTGTTTAAAATTAATATAACCTCATCACTTTCACTTAATATAAATTATAAATACTGTTTATGTTCATGCACTTTTAACAAAACATTACACAGTGACCTAAAACACATTACAGAAACTAAAAATGAATTCAATAATAAAGGATACTAAATTGGTTAAAATGACATTGCCATAGTAAAGACTAAAATCAAACAAGTTAAGATACAAAACTTGAAGTTGGCAAACAAGCAAAGAAATATAAAAAGTGTTAAATTACATGTTTAATTTTATAGTGTTGGTTCAATGCAAACATGAATACATAAACCACATTGTCAGTTTTGTTAATTTATTGAAAATGTTTTGTTTTTAAGTGCAACACCAGACTGCCACTTCCCAGGTGCATGAAACTTTGCCTCCAAGAAGATAGTCACCTTTAGTTCAGTACATGTTAAGATTTATTTAAACCGGTGTAACTTTTCTACAAAGAAAGGAAATTGTGTGTGCATGTTTATATTCATTTCACAACCAAAGGCGCTACTAAATATTTTATTTTTTATGTATTTCATGTTATTGTTAAATAAATGTTTAATAAAAATATATACTTGTTTGAAACATAAAGTACTTGATGTTTTATAAAAACTTAAGACAATTTTACACAAACCTTTTTGGGTGAAAAATTTAGTTTCATTCACTTAATTTCAAATTAAAAACAAATTAAACATTTTTTACAATCCAACTAATCGATTAACTGAAAACTAATTGACAAATTAATCAATTATGAAAATAAACATTACTTGCAGCGCGAGAACCAAGTTGCCTTCAGTATGTAAATACTTACAATTCCATGGTATTCTGCTACTTTAGCACACAAATCTGGACGCTGTTTTTCAAGTGAAAGGTAGAAGGGGTTTCTCAGAATATCCTCATCATATAAAGCCATAAGAAATTCAAAGAAAAAATCTGGGTAAGGAAGAAAAAAAAGAATAAATGCATAATGAGCTTATCTAAATTCCCACAACCCTAAACTGAACAGATGGAATAAAACAATGCATTCCTCAGTAGGAATAAGGGAAGCCACAATCCAGCTAAATAGTAACAAATGTACATCCTCAATCTTATAACAAAAAACTATTATTTTATCATACAATACAGTTGTATACATTAATAATCCAAAGATGACTAATTGTCAACACTGAAAAAATGTTCTGCAAAATAAACAACACAATATGCTTTACTTAACTTATATATTAAAAATATATATATATATATTATATATATATATATATACGCTCAGGAATATAAACTTTATCATACGTGATTCATTTTCTCCCTTTGTGGATCTCCAGCTGCAAAAATGTAAACCGTATCACAGACCTTCTCTTACATATATTTGAAGCGGCGAAGTACTGCCTTAAAATTTTTATTGAGAAGAAAATTAAACCTTTTTAAACTGAGGGAAAATATAACAATAATTATTTGTTAAGGATCGGTTTGTGTACCACATTGTGAGTTCGGCCCTCCGGTTGTAATATGACCAAGCTGTGCGCGGAGTTTACTCTTAAGCATGCAACGTACAGTTGGCCATGTGAACAGTAATCTTGTTTCAAATCTCACAGCTTGGATTGCTGCTGTCATAATCGGTTGAGTTTCATGGTTTGTTTCAATTACGACAGTATTTGTAGCACTTGTGTTGAAGAGACATTCGGCATCTGTCAAGCGTTTTAAGTATACAACCAGTTTCATCGATAACTTCACATTCAGCTTTTGAGAGTTTAAACATTCATAAACATCAAAGTGTCTACTAATGAAAGCGTCACCTGTGAATATAAGATGTTTAAGAGGCATTAGCGGTTATCCAAAGGTATAAAATATTTGGCCATTTCGGTATACTTGAAAGCGACAAACTAAAAATTCAGCGGCAGCCATCAACTCACATGCAGAACCATAAGTGAAGGGCTTAAGCATTTCATTCTTCTAGTGCTCCTGTGTAGTATAATTATCTCTTGTACCGTCATCAGTCCACACCTTGAACCTGTCCCAGGCATTCAATACATAAGACACAATGTTCCTGATATGGCCGTGCAATATTTAACAAAGAGAATGGAAAAGACGGCCTTATATAGGCAGGCAGCCAACAACGTCGGAGGCATTGGGATGGGGGACCCAACGCCACCTCACACAGTGACCGAGCTGCAGGCTATGGACGTATATATGTACTTAAGTAGGATTCAGTTAGCGTTGTGAACCCGAGTACCAAATTTCTTGAAGATGGGCCCATAAATAACAAAGACCGTTAAAAAGTAAAATATGGCGGCCGACAGTGGTGTCATACTACCGAAATAAGTACCTACATCGGTTTCGGTTAGTACAGGGAAGCCACCTACCAAATTTCGTAAAGATGGGGTCAGCCTTCTACCTACACGGTAAATTGGAAAATTAGTGACGTTGAAAAGTTCAATATGGCAGCCAAAAGAGGCGTCATACCATCGAAAAAAGTACGTACATCGGTTTCGGTTAGCGCAGGTAAGCCGCCTACCAAATTTCATAAATGGCCATAAATAAGAAAATTCAACATGGTGGACGTTGTCGATCGTTATCGATCGTTACGTGTAGAATTTAAAATGAAACCTGCTTAACTTTTGTAAGTAAGCTGTAAGGAATAAGCCTGCCAAATTTCAGCCTTCTACCTACACGGGAAGTTGGAGAATTAGTGATGAGTCAGTGAGTGAGTGAGTGAGGGCTTTGCCTTTTATTAGTATAGACTAGCAGAATACCCGCGCTTGGCAGCGAAGTAGTGTGTTAAAGAAGGAAAGAGAAACAAAAAGAAACATTTTAAAAATAATGTAACATGATTGTCAATGTAATTGATTTGTCACTGTTATGAGTGTCGCTGTGATATATATATATATATATATATATATATATATATATATATGTATAACAAAATACCCGCGATTCGCAGCGAATTCGTGTGTTAAAAAAAGTTATGAAAAAGAAAAGGAAACATTTTAAAAATAATGTAACATGATTGTCCAAGTAATTGTTTTGTGTATTTATGCAGCGCCAATGGTTGTTTTCGCCTAGCTGCATCAGAAAATGTACCACGCATGTCTGACATGCCTCCTTTTACTGTTTTCTCACAGCTTGGATTGTTGCTGTCATATATATATACATACACACACACACACACACACACACACACACACACACATATATATATATATAATATATACACACACACACACCCCTATCTACATTATATATACACATATATATATATATATATATATACACATATATATATATATATATATATATATATATATATATATATACATATATATATATATATATATACACATATATATATATATATATATATATATATATATATATATATATATATATATATACACATATATATATATATATATATATATATATATATATATATATATATATATATATATATATATATATATATATATATATATATATATATATATATATATATATATATATATATATATATATATATATATATATATATATATACATATATATACTTGTGTGTATGTTTGTATGTGTCTATATGTGTGTGTATAGCTTTGGTCACTGAGTGCAAGGGAAAAATAATAAAATATAGTCTATAAGTTATTAAACAGTAAAACATTAACGCTTCAAGAAGTACAGGTACATTGAGCACTACTGGAGTGGTTGTGGGTAAACTACATTTTAAAGACGGTGTAACACAACAGGTAAGTAACTAACAGCAGCTAAAATGTATATGGATCATCTCTCGTAGTAGATCCCTTTTGAAAGGCGCTACACGACGGCTGTGGTATAGAAATTACATTTTCTATGTGAACGCTCAAATTTGTGCCTCTGGTAATGTGCCTTACCGCATTTAAAGAAAATTAGTTTTGTGTCCTCTGCAGTGTTAAGAGAGAAAGGCTTTGGTTTGGCATAAAAGGAAAAAGGTGTAAAGAAAGGAAAGTTGCCTTTTTCTTTTATATAGTATAGAGAGATGTGTTCGCTGACGTTATGATCGCCTTTTGGGGACAGTCGCGTCGGTCTTGTGTAGACTGGTGAGACGTCCCCGCCATTAATCGGCTGTGATGGCACTGTCAGTCCTGCACTCGTGTGCGTGAATTCATAATCCGAGCTGAGGACCTCATAATCGTATACATGCAAAAGAAAGTGTGAATCGCCTTAATATTATTTTGCCGTGGTGTAGAAAAGGGGTCCCGTGTTTGCACTTGTCTGGGCTATAGCGCAGGGGAGGATGAAAAATTAAAAGTGCTCACTTTGACTTAAAGCAGAAGCGCAGTCAGCGTCTCAAAGGCCGGCACAGCTATGCACGCACGCTGGCTGCTCGACTTTTGCTGGGCAGGAGACCCCTTTTGTACACACGTTCATGATATCAAAAGTCTCAGCCTTTTGGAGGTAATTCATATATTATATATATAGCAAAATACCCGCACCTCGGCGAGAAGTAGTGTGTTAAAGAAGTAATGAAAAGAAAAGGAAACATTTTAATAATAACGAACATGATTGACATTGTCATGAGTGTTGCTGTCATATATATGCCTGCCTAAATAAGTCACTTCGCTTTGCTCTTACTTTATTTACCGTTCATTTAATCATGGCTAATGGCGGAAAAATTATAAAATGGACGGGGGATGGCTTTACCAAAACAATTATTGATGGCTTAATCGATTATTCATAAAGCTTGAATTGGTGATCTGTTTTTCTGTGTTAACCTCATATTTTTTCATACTTCTTCTCAAACTAAGGTGGTGCGAGGGTAAAATGAATCGGGATGCGCTTGATCAGTGTAATCGGAGTACCAGGAAATCATGCATTGACAAAAGCTCCCTTTGCTTGTAATGCAAAGTGTGATTAAATGCATTATGTTTTAACGCTGTTATGGAGCACATAAATCAAAGCTTCTCAGCTGTGCTTGTGCTAAGAAAAGGAAAGATTTTAAATATAACGTAACACGATTGTCAATGTAACCTTTTGTAAGTAATGCCTGGAGGATTCAGTGTGGAGAAACTCTAGAGAGAGCGTGTGTATTAACTTGTGGATTTTTCTGTGAGTATTTGGTGGCAGTCTGACGAAGTTGCTTCGAAAGACGGCGTTAGCTGCAGAGCTCAGCTCAGAGTGAAATGGGATGATGGGCGGGAGATGATGACGTGACTCCCCACCGCCTTTAACTGTCAATCCCCACAAACACAGTCTCGGTATTTGCATAAGCACACCCTTCACCTACAATTTTAACTTAGTTACAAAGTGATCAAAACTCTCGCTTATATCCCAAGGCCCTCTCATTAAACTTGTATCCCGCATTACCTGTGGGCATGTGAAACGCCAGCGGTAGCCTGTCTATGAACTTAATTTAAAGTTTAGGTTTACACCGTGCTTTCTTTCCGAGGTAGCAGCACTCATGAATATGGTATTATATGTCACTCGCTCACTTCTTATTGTTTCGCTGCCTTCTCAATTATATAATGCATGTTTTCTTAAGCGCTTTTTGGAGGTCTTCCTGGTTTTCTAGGCACTGCGTTGACAGTCAGTTCACGCGGATTACGTGGAGGCGTGATGATGTCACACTAAACTCCCCCACGTCAGTGCAACTCAACTCCATTACAGTTAATGGATAAAAATACCTTCCAGTTATGACCATTAGGCATAGAATTTCAAAATGAAACCTGCCCAACTTTTGTAAGTAAGCTGTAAGGAATGAGCCTGCCAAATTTCAGCCTTCTACCTACACGGGAAGTTGGAGAATTAGTGATGAGTCAGTGAGTGAGTGAGTGAGGGCTTTGCCTTTTATTAGTATAGATATATACATACATATATATATACACACACACACACACACATATATATACACACATATATATATATACACACACACACACACACACACACATATACATATACATATACATATACATATACATATATATATACATATATCTATACTAATAAAAGGCAAAGCCCTCACTCACTCACTCACTCACTCATCACTAATTCTCCAACTTCCCGTGTGGGTGGAAGGCTGAAATTTGGCAGGTTCATTCCTTACAGATTCCTTACAAAAGTTGGGAAGGTTTTATATCGAAATTCTACGCGTAATGGTCATAACTGGAAGCAGTTTTTCCATTTACTGTAATGGAGATGAGCTTCAACGCCGTGGCGGAGTTTCGTGTGACATCATCACGCTCCCACGTAATCACGCAGTACATAGAAAACCAGGAAGACCTCAAAAAGCGCTGAAGAAAACATGCATTATATAATTGAGAAGGCAGCTAAACAATAAGAAGCGAAGCGAAAGTGACATATACAACCATATTCATGAGTTCTGCTACTTGAAACAAAGCACATGTAAACCTACACTTTAAATTAAGTTCATAGACAGGCTGCGCTGGCGCTTGTAATTTAGTGCCTGCCCATATAAGGCCGTCCGTCAGCGGCAATCCAATAGCAAACTCCCACTAAATATTCACGGGTTAAGGACTGTGCTTATGCAGAGGAAGATGAGATGGTCAGGGTGGTGTTTGGTACAAACTCAGCTTAAACTGCGAGAGAAAGTTTTAAGTGCCAGGACTAAGGTAACATTAAATACAGCCATGGACATAGCACGAGATGGCACCAGCACAGCTGGGAACTTCGATGCATGTACACCGAGCGGCTCACGGAACTGACGCAGTGCACAGATAAAAGCAACAGTTCCAAAAGCGCTGAACAAAACCGAATTACACAATTGAAAAGGCAGCAAAAATATGAAGCGCCTGATACATACAAGCATATTCATAAATCCAAAACAAAGCACACGTTGGAAAAAGTCAATGTCCCGCTAAAGGAAGACAGTGTAAAAAACCGTGCATGCAGTGTGTCAGGTCTCAGATAAAGAAGAAGACGAGCTGTTTATTGATGCAGTAAGAAACGAATCGATGAATGAAACCTGTCATCTTTACAACGATTGACAAACACGGAATGTAACTTGAACACAACACATCCTACAAATACGAACCTGATTGAAAGAAATAATGATAATCATATCCTTGATGACAGCAACACTCAGTAACACTCACAAAACAAATACTGTATATTGACAGTCATGTTACGTTATTTTTAAAATGTTCCCTTTTCTTTTCTAGCTTTTTAACACACTACTTCTCGCTACGCTGGTATATATATATATATATATATATATATATATATATATATATACCCGATCTACATACTCGAATAATGGATACTTTATTCGCCATCAATGATTGTTTTGGTAAAGCCATACTCAGTGTATTCATTAGATGAACGGTAAAAAAGTAAGAGCGAGTGGAGGATGACTTATTGAGGCATGCAGGCTGTAGTGCTTGCGTCAACTCTATCTGAATTGCGCGATCACATTTGAAAAATATATCTTTTCAAGTTCTATTTAGTCCATATGTGTCAAACTCAAGGGCAGGGCCACATCCGCCCGGCGTAATTATATCCGCCCGAGATCATTTTATATACTGTATTATTGTTATTAAAGCCCGGGTATATGAAGCGCTGGTAACACAATAAACTACAGATCCCATAATGCAGCGCTTCAGCTGCCTTGCCGAACACTTACCAACTTAATCAAGTTATTGCGAAGCTAGCTCACACGATGCTGAAGAGAAAAGTTGATTCTGAAAATAGAGCCTTTAAAACCGATGGGAGGCTGAGTATATGTTTACTGAACCCGTGTGTCTCATTTGTGGAGCTAATGTGGCTGTAATTACAGAATTTAATCTAAGACGGCACTATGAGACAAAACATCAGGGTAACCTGAATGCAATGCAGAAGATACAGAAAGCAGCATAATTAAATAAGAATCTGACACTTCAGCGGACGCTTTTAACCCGTGCACAATCACAAAGTGATTTCAAGTGAAGCTGCTTTTATGGGAGACACAAATGCACCAGTGCACCTTGCCTCACTTTCCCTGTTGCCAAGTAATGTTAAACCAAGTCGT
Source organism: Polypterus senegalus (assembly GCF_016835505.1). Classification (NCBI taxonomy): domain Eukaryota; kingdom Metazoa; phylum Chordata; class Cladistia; order Polypteriformes; family Polypteridae; genus Polypterus; species Polypterus senegalus. The sequence continues at coordinate 112,040,451 of NC_053162.1, forward strand.
CACTACGGTGTTCCCAAATACACACTTTGCTGATAAACTGAGCGCACTGAGTTTGCACGGCGCTTTGGTGACTTTGAAGAACAAAAAAAGTCCGTCTACATGCGGCTCGAACCTTGTGCATGTTTGGTAGCACATATCTGTGTGAGAAGCTCTTCTCAGTGATAAAGACTAACAAAACAGCACACAGGATGAGCACCTGCAATCCATCCTGAGAATCTCCACAACACAGAACCTCACACCAAACAGAAACGAACCTGTGGCCAAAAAAAGATGCCAGGCGTCCAGCTCTAAAATGACATATGAGCAAAGACAACTGAATGATTTGATTTGTTATTGCTGAAAGGAACACATTTTATTTATATTTCTAGGTTTTGTTATGCAGCATGTTCATATTTGAATTTGTATCATTTTGACAGGATATATTTTTATGGAGAGCAAAATCTTTTGGGATATTTAAAATCTAAGTTTATTTTTATATAAAATTACATAAGAGTAAAGAAATGTGAATGTTTGTTCTTTTAACGTTTACTTTATTTCTAACTTGTATAATTTAGACAGGATAAATTTTTATGGAGAGCAAAATATTATAAGTTGTTTAAGGTTTGAGTTGATTTATTCACGAATAATATTCCTGTCTGTTTTTACCATTCCTACCAAAGATATTTCTGTCGACTAAATAAAAATTCCTTCTATTTAAAATTTAAATAGAACTTGAACAAATACGATAGTTCATAATATCCACGCAGACTTGCACGTAAGAGCGGGAGTTATCCGTTTTAACAAGCAGCGTATTGCACTGATATGAAATAGCTGTGTGTGTATATATGTAGATATGTATGTATATGTATATATATGTTTATATATGTGTGTGTGTATGTATGTATATATATATGTATTTGTGTGTGTATGTATGTATGTATGTATTTATGTGTGTGTGTATATGTATGTGTATATATGTAGATATATATATGTATATATATGTGTATATGTATAGATATGTATATATATATGTTTATGTATGTGTGTGTAAATATATATATATATATATATATATATATATATGACAACAACACTCATCACTCACAACAGTGACAAAACAATTACATTGACAATCATGTTACGTTATTTTCAAAATGTTTCCTTTTCTTTTCATTGCTTCTTTAACACACTACTTCTCCTCTGCCTTGGTATTTTGCTAGTGTGTATATATATATATATATATATATATATATATATATATATATATATATATATATATATATATATATATATATATATATATATATATATATATATATATATATATATATATATATACACATACATACATACATACATACATACATACACATACACATATACACACACAGTTTTTTTAATTTAAAATGGTTTTAGTGGGCGACAGAATCAAGTAATAGAAATGGACATGAATATTGTACACTCTAGCTCTTTTAATTTCTGAATAAAAAAATGCATTTAAACTGCATTTCAATTCAAAACAGAAACAAATATCATCCCAAAATTGGGCAGACTTAAAAATTTCAACACAAAGTGCAGTTTTTCTTCTTAAAAAATAAGGCAGAAACATAAAAGGTAATTATACCAGCTTCACCCTTAAACTCTGAGTAACCTTAGCCAAAATTATTTTGTACATTAGGCTAAAACAGTGTGATCATTTAACATTTTGTAATTAGATGTAATTAGAATTACTAACGGTCACATAAGTCCAATGATCCCCAGTAAGAGCCACAAAGTCCACCTTCTGTAATGCATCTAATTTTGCTTGCTGTTGAATTTTACTTCAAATAGTCTTTCGGCACGTGCTTGCTGCAACACGTTTTCAATTTAGATTGTACCGTAAGGTTGAAGTGCTTCGATGGTATGCAAACTCCTTTTTGCACAGTTTGCACAAAAAGACGCTTTTATCAAGGCTTCCGTCGGGTAGATTTTTTAAATGAAATTTGCCTCCAATCAGTCTTAGCAATGCGCTTTCTTCCGACTATTGCATTTTTATAGCTCTGATGTGTGCATCAATGTAATCGGTGTACCAGGAAATCATGCATTGACAAAAGTTCCCCTTTGCTTGGAATGCAAAGTGTGATTAAATGCATTATTTTTTTGAACATGTTATTTTTTTAAATTAATTAATCGCAATTAATGCATTAAATTCCCACCACTAATATACAGTGGAACCTCGGTTTAAGAGTAATTTGGTTTACGAGTGTTTTGCAAGACGAGCAAAAATTTGTAATAAATTTTGACTTGATAAACGAACGATGTCTTGCAATATGAGTAGTATGGATACACTTTGTCTGCTGAGCATCATGTGATCACAACTGAGCTGATGGTGGTTCTCTCTCTCTCCTTATCTCGCTCGCTCGCCCAGCACGTCTCTCTCTCTCTCTCTCTGTCTGTCTCTCTCCTAGCATGTCTCTCTCTCTCTCTCTCTCTCTCTCTCTCTCCTTATCTCACTCGCTCAGCGCGTCTCTCTCTCTCTCTCTCTTTCTCCTTATCTCGCTCGCTCGCCCAGCGCGTGTCTCTCTCTCTGGCAATCGTTTCCTATTCTCTGTCTGAGTCTGCTTGCCTCACTCATATAGTCAACATCCCTACGAGCGTATACTGTTTACTACAGCATTGTGACTGTGTGTGTGTGAGCTGTGAAGTGCAAGTCCCCATCTTGCTCCCCAAAACACGAAGCTGAGTCTCAATACTTTAACACCAGCTTTTTTCAGCTTGAAACCGCAACAGCGCTGTTATTTATTGTAGCAGGATCTTTATAATGTTCCTTGTATGACCCATTCACAACAGGTGCTTATAGCATGTCTTTTGGATGCGCTTATACGGCGAACTGCTACAGCGCTGGGAGACTGCGATTGCTTTGTGACGCTCTTCCACGAGTCGTCCCGTTGGCCGGCATCCCATATGAGTTTAGAAACGCACCCCAGCCATGATTCTTTTTAAAGGTAAAGTGCAGGTTAATTTGTATTATGTATTTTACTTTATATTTTGTATTAATCATTTTTATATGACTAGTTTTGGGTTGTGGAACGAATCATTTCAGTTTCCATTATTTCTTATTGGGAAATTCGCTTTGATATACGAGTGCTTTGGATTGCGAGCACGTTTCCGGAACGAATTATGCTCACAAACTGAGGTTCCACTGTGTGTGCATATTATATATATATATATATATATATATATATATATATATATATACACATATACATATACATATACATATACATATACATATACATATACATACATACATACATACATACATACATACATACATACATACATACATACATACATACATACATACATACATACACACACACATACACACCAATGCAATAGTTTTGTCACTGTTATGAGTGTTGCTGTCAGCAAGGAATTGATCATCATTATTTCTTTCAGTCAGGTTTGAATTTGGAGGATGAGTTGTGTTCAAGTTATATTGCGTGTTTGTCAACCGTCGTAAAGATAACAGGTTTCATTCATCGAAGTTCTCACTACCCAAATCGATACTCGTGAATCTAAGATGTTTAACAGGCATTCCCGGTATTAACTTGTGGATTTGCCTGCGAATATTTAGCGGTAGCGTGTGTATGAACTTTATTTAACGTTTCCCAGTCCTGCAAAGTCAGTTCACATTACCCGCTCGGAGTACATGCATCGAAGCTTCTCAGCTGTACTTGTGCTATCTCAGGATGTCCATGGCCTTATTTAATGTTAGCTCAGACCTGGCATACCAACAATATAAACTCTGTTACAAAGTGATCAGAAGTCTCGTTTAAACCCTGCATCTTCTCATTAAACTAGTATCTCGCGAATATCGTATGGGTCGTGGGCATGACAAACGCCAGCGGCAGCCTGTCTATGAACTTAATTTAAACTTTGCTTTGTTTCCAAAGTAGCTGCACTCATGAATATGCTTCTATGCGTCACTTGCTTCATATTCTTTTGATGCCTTCTCAATTGTGTAATGCGTTTTTTTGTTCAGCGCTCATTGGAGCTCTTCCTTGTTCTCTATGTACTTGCGTCCCGCATCATCACGCCTCCCACTTAACTCCGCCTAACAAGTCGACCGAGCCGCCAGATATGGCCATATATGTGGTCGAAAGTAGGTTCCAGTTATGACCATTACGCGTAGAATTTCAAAATGAAACCTGCTTAACTTTTGTAAGTAAGCTGTAAGGAAAGAGCCTGCGAAATTTCAGCCTTCCACCTACACGGGAAGTTGGAGAATTAGTGATGAGTGAGTGAGTGAGTGAGCGTGTCAGTCAGGGTTTTGCCTTTTATTAGTATAGATAATACCTTTCGTTAATTTACCTGTGAAGCATATTAAGCTTACTGGCCTATAATTGTTTGCTTCCACCCAATCACCCATTTCATCTAACAGGATATTTGACATTTTCCAGTCCTTCAGAATCTCTCCAGGGCACAGTGACTTCCTAAAAATATGTCAAGGAATTATATACACTATGTACTCGCTAACCTCATTAAGAAATATAAATATTATCTGGTCCTGGTTATTTATATAATTTCAGCCTATTTAATCTAAGGAATACTTCTCCCTTTACAATTTTCAAATCACTTAGTACCTCGTTAGTATTTCCTTTTACAAATTGGAAGTTATCTACTTCCTCAAATGTTAATACCTCAGAAAAATTAGAGTTTATAGCATCTGCTATTTCACTGTCTGTATATTTTAAATTCCCAATTACTATTCCTGATGTACTTCACCTCCTACTTGACTGTTCTTTTACTATTAAAATACTGAAAGAATCTCTTTGGGTCATGTTTTGCTTTATCTGCTATTTTTCTCTCTAGTCGTCGTTTAGCTTCTCTAATATCCTTCTTAACACCAGAATTACCAGAACCTATGACAAAACTCGTATATCCGTCCCACCTTAAGTCGCTTATTAAAACCGTTCTCACCTCTCCGCCAGCGTCTTTTGTCATCTAAATGTGCAAGCAGCCGGTTATTCCATCCCCCCACCGACTCAGAACGTGCACGAACTTCACTTCACTCACAGATAATCAATCAAGGCATGAGCTGGGAGGAGTTTTAGAGTGGAAATAATAGATCATTATTTGGAATACATGCATTTCATGTGTGTTCCGTTTCTACAGTAATCTGTGTAAACACATTTTTAAAACAGAAATGTTTTTCATATTGTAGTAGTAAATGACAAAATGTAGGCATAAACTATATAATGAATGAAGCCTGAAGTCCAACTATCAAAGAAACACTTTCACAAAAGGTACAAAATATAACAGAACAAGTGCGCTTTTATTCAAAAAAAAAAAAGAAAGAAAGAAAAAAAGCCACCTTAGCATGTCACATTGACACACATTTACTACAATTGCCTCTGTGGTGTAATGGTATCAGCTACTGACTGGGAATCAAAAGGTCACTAGTTCGATCCCACACAACTCTGTTTTGAGAACTGCTCTTATTTCTACCATTTTAGAATAAAAACATACATTTGATTTCAGTCTGTAACAGCCAATGTAATTTATGATACTTGTAAAGGTTAGCTTTGTTTTTGTTTTACTTTATTCACTTTTCATTCTCTCAGTCATGTTCAGGATCCTTCCCTACATCTGACACTGCTGTTTTCACATAAAGATGCGCTATAGCTCCGCAGTGTATCACGATATATTCTCATACCAATGCTTGTGAACTGAAGTGTCTGCGTGCACTTTTCATGACATTATACGTGTATTTTTTGAGCATGCCCATGTCGCTCAAACACAGGAACATATGTTGGTTTACAAGTATAACAAAACAAGTGCACTTTTATTCAAGACTATAACCAAAGAAAAAAAGAAAGCAAGTTACAGTTGGAGGTTGATACAACAGCTTGCGTGGTGCAATACCAAGAACTGCCGATTTCCGATCCGTGCTATATAAAATCATAACATTCAAATATTAACAGTTCCCACTCACCCAAGGACCACCCTTCCTACATTTACGACATGTGTACTTGTTGCAGTGTACACACCTCTCTGTCCTATGGTTCCTATTACATTGAATGAGCACCTGACACTGTACTTTCTTCCCTACATAAATAACATTGGAGCTACAGCGCATCTATAAATAAATAACATTTGAGCTATAGCGTGTCCTTACATGAAAACTGCAGTGTCAGATGGGGAGGGGGGAAATCATGAACGTGAATGAGAGAATGGAATTGAATTGAAAGAAGAAAAAAAAAAAAGCTAACCTTTACAATTATCATACATTTACACAGACTGACTGAAATCAAATGTATGTTTTTATTCTAAAATAGTACAGTACAGTAATCCCTCCTCGATCGCGGGGGTTGCATTCCAGAACCCCCCGCGATAGACGAAAATCCGCGAAGTAGAAACCATATGTCTGTGTAGTTATTTTTATATATTTTCAGCCCTTATAAACTCTCTCACACTGTTAACATTATTAGAGCCCTCTAGACATGAAATAACACCCTTTAATCAAATGTTTAAACTGTGCTCCATGACAAGACAGACATGACAGTTCTTTCTCACAATTAAAAGAATGCAAGTAGATCTTCTCTTCAGGAGCAGAGAATTTCAGAGGGAGAGAGGGGGGGAGAGAGAGAGAGAGAGAGAGAGAGAGAGAGAGAGAGAGAGAGAGAGAGTGCTCGCAAAGAAAAGCAAACAATCAAAAAATCAATACTTTTGCTTTTAAGTTTGCCGTGGCATTTTTTAGAGTAGCGTCAGTATCTTCTAAGAAAACAGCCTCTGTGCAAACAGCCCCTCTGCTCACGTCTCCTCCGTCAGGCGCAGAGAACGTCAGAGAGAGAGAGAGAGAGAGAGACCGAGATTAAAGCAAACCATCAAAAAAATCAATAAGTGTGCTTTTGGAAGCACCGCGATAAAGCAACGTTTCTTAGAGGTGCGTCCGTATCCACTAGGCAAACAGCTTCTGTGCAAACAGCACCTCTGCTCACAGCCCCTCCGTCAGGCGCAGAGAATGTCAGAGAGGGTGAGATAGAGACAGAGACAAGCAAACAATCAAGCACCGCGCGGGATGCATATCTTATAGCATTGAGGAGTTTTAGTTAATATGTAATACATGTTCTGATTGGGTAGCTTCTAAGCCATCCGCCAATAGCGTCCCTTGTATGAAATCAACAGGGCAAACAAACTGAGGAAGCGTGTAGCATAAATTAAAGACCCATTGTCCGCAGAAATCCGTGAACCAGCGAAAAATCCGTGATATATATTTAGATGTGCTTACATTTAAAATCCGCGATAGAGTGAAGCCGCGAAAGTCGAAGCGCGATATAGCGAGGGATTACTGTACATGCAATATTATCTGAAAACGAACAGCGTCAGATTGGGTTTGAATACACGACGACGCTGTTACAGAAGGCGTGAGCTTATTCAGTGCAGCAGTTTCAAAAAGTTAAAAACGAATAGCGTCAGATCAGGCATATATTCAAACCCATTCTGATCCTGTTCGTTTTCAAATAATATTGCATTAGTGCGATGATGTTTTCACATATATTGTCTCTTTCTTTCACCTTGCGGTTTGTAATCAGTGACCGCGTGTTTTTTTTCCCTCCGATCTTGCTAGTCCGCACATGTTGCTGTTTTGGTGGCATTTCTTTTGTACTCCAGTACATGCAGAGGACAGAATAGTACAAAGCAGAAAGTTCAGCGCTATATGCAATAAGACAGACAGACAGGCAGAGAAGTCACTAGATATATAAATAAACAGGGAAGGCACTGTATAATAGATTGTCAGAGACGGCTGGAGAGGCAACCCGGCCGGGACACCCAGGAAGACTAGAGGAGGGCTTGCGCCTTCCCCAGACCATGTGGGGGCGACCGCCCTGGTTGCTTTGGGGACCACGGGTAGGGAGCTTGGAAGCTCAACCCTGTAGGGGCCTGTGGTCTTGGCCAGGGGGCACCCCGCTGCCGTCGGAGCCCTGGACCTCAGCACACACCCGCCACACCCGGGTTGGGTTTGGGAAGAGGAGGGGGACAACCTGAGTGTTTCCGGGTGCGCAGCCGGCACTTCCGCCACACAGGGGAATGTCGGCGGAGGAGTGTTGGGAAGCACCTGGAGCTCGTCCGGGTGTGGATATAAGGGGCCGCCTCCCTCCATTCGATGGCTGCAGTCGGGTGGAAGAGGACAGAGCTCGGAGGAGAGGAGTGGAGGTGGACCAGAGAAGAAAAAGGCATTGTGTGAAGGGCTAGACTTGAAGGGGTGGTTGGTGCTGCGGCACTGGGTTGATGCACTTATTTGTAAATAATATTGTAAATAAACGTGTGTGTGATTATCAACATCATGTCTACCCGTCTGTGTCTGGCTGTACCCCACAAGATATATATAAAAAAAAAAAAAACAGTTAAAAGGTATAGATATATAAATAGGTAGGAAGGAAAGGCACTATATGATAGGTAGACAGGGAAGCTGCTATATGATATTAAAATTACTGTTATTACTATATAGATAGACAGGGAGTTCAGGCAGGCAGGCAGAGCGGTGAAGGTTAAAAAGAAAAGAAAAAAAAAATAATAATTTTCTCGGGTCTCTGAGGAACGGAAACTCTGCTGTGCTCCGAGTCAGCAAATCTTACTGGTACGCCACGGAAACTGTTGTATCGCTCTTGAATCTTTCTTCACACATTTTATAGTTTATTCCTGCATTTTGTAACATTTATTACTAAAATATGAAAAAGTTTCTGTTTTAATAATGTGTTTACACAGATTACTGTAGAAACAGAACACACATGAAATGCGGGTGTTCCAAATAACGATCTATTATTTCCACTCTAAAACTCCACTTCACTCCCAGATACTCAATCAAGGCATGGGCTTGGAGAAGTTCGTGCACGTTCTAAGTCGGTGGGGGGATGGAATAGCCGGCTGCTTGAAGAAAGTCTATATCAGCACATTTAGATGACAAAAGACGCTGTTGGTGAGGTGCGAACAGTTTTAAGGTGGGCCATATCTACGAGTTTTTTCATAGACTCTGGTAATTCTAGTGTTAATGGTTGCCCTTGTATAATGGAATAATTAATACTTTTACATTTTATATAATTTTTTTTTTCATAAGCAGCTTTATCTTCAACGCTTTACTAACTTACTGCACAAGTTTTTTTTTATTTATTTATTTTTCTTTTTATTTCCTACCAATTCCAAAATTAGTTATGTACCTGTCCAGCATTATATGCAAACCAAATCCAGATCCTCTGCTCCTCGACTGTCTCTCAGTTCATCCTCCTTAGACTTTGCCATGTCGGCTGAAAATTTGCCCTACCAAAGTCACTCTTAAAAATTCTGGACTTTCTGGCCTCTTCCCAAAAAAAAAAAAATATATAAACTCATGCCTACAATAAGGACTCTTTCCCTAAAACTTTCCAGGCAAAGCCAAATATCCTCACTAAAATGGGGATCATAGTTCATTTGAAGAGGACTTGCATACAAATTTTATCTGATATAAAGAGCCACCCCACCTCCTTTACTGTTCCGTCTATGCCTCCTAAAAACTGTGCAATCCTCAATGTGACTCATCCCCATCGTTCTTATTTAGCAAGATTTCGGCTATTGCTATAATATAATAAATCATGCTCAGATACATGCTGCTTCAGCTAACTTTTCATTTTTGATACCATTACAGCAAGCTATATTTTTTCATGTGTTATAAGTTTACTGTTGCATTTAAACTTTGAGTTAGAATTTATGTTACTTAGTGACAACGACAACTGGATTCTCCCGAGCTCTGTCCAACAGCCTATCAACTCTTCCAGGAAGGTCACCCAGCTCTGTACCCGTAAAACAACACAATACGCCAAGACTGTCTATGGAGCTAACCTGCGCTTCAGTCCACTTAATGAGTGTTTCACCAACTTTCACTACCTCTCTCTCTCTTTCCAGAAATGGCTTTCAGGTGGCCCTTTGGGGCTCCTCGTGCCTGCCTACCACCTCAATTATCAGGGATACTGTTCAGCTCCACAAGAACCTGAAAATGGTTTGACACTTCCAAATCTGGGGTTGACATTATGCACGCTTTACTTTGCGTCTTGTGACCTTACCTTGACCCACCTCTCTCTACCTAACTGGTTTGGAGTCTTCTCCCACACCACCTCAGGATGCACACTTTCTCTCTAAAGGACACATGGGATAGGTCCACCAATTCTCTACTATAACACATGCCAATAAACTCTTCCTCCAGTTCAACAACCCTGAGCATGTGGTGCTGAATCAGCTGGCATCTCCAGTAGATGCAGCCTTCACAGACGCTATCACACCATCCACTAAAATGTCCAACATCCAACAAGACTTTGACTGCACTGGCCTCATTATTAAAATTTGACTTTAAATTAATTAAAATTTCCCCACTTTTTTCTCTTCTTATCAAAATTAAACAATTTAACTTAAATGATAAAAGTAAAATAGTAAAGGTAAAAAAATTGGACAAAAAAAAAAACGGTACAGTTATTTTACTCCTTGTGACCCCTTATGCTCCTATAAAATACCTACTGTGCTAATGCCCACTGTTCTTTTTTCTATGAAGTTGACTTTACTGCAAGGGTGTCATCTGTTACAACAGAGAAAAGTATACAGTGCATCCGGACAGTATTCAACAGCGCATCACTTTTTCCATATTTTCTTATGTTACAGCCTTATTCCAAAATGGATTAAATTCATTTTTTTACTCGGAATTCTACACACAACACCCCATAATGACAACATGAAAAAGGTTTGCTTGAGGTTTTTGCAAAATTATTAAAAATAAAAAATTGAGAAAATACATGTATAGAAGTATTCACAGCCTTTGCCATGAAGCTCAAAACTGAGCTCAGGTAATTCCTGTTTTCCCCGATTATCCTTGAGATCTTTCAGCAGCTTAATTGGAGTCTACCTGTGGCACATTCAGTTGATTGGACATGTTTTGGAAAGGCACACACCTGTCTATATATGGTCCCGCAGTTGACAGTTCATGTCAGAACACAAAACAAGCATGAAGTCAAAGGAATTGTCTGTTGACCTCCAAGACAGGATTGTCTCGAGGCACAAATCTGGGGAAGGTTACAGAAAAATTTCTGCTGCTTTGAAGGTCCCAATGAGCACAGTGGTCTCCATCATTCATAAGTGGGAAAAGTTCGAAACCACCAGGACTCTTCCTAAAGCTGGCCGCCATGTAAACTGAGCAAACAGAGGAGAAGGGCCATAGTCAGTGAGGTGACCAAGAACCCGATGGTCACTCTGTCAGAGCTCCAGAGGACCTCTGTGGAGAGAGGAGAACCATCTCTGCAGCAATCCACCAATCAGGCCTGTATGGTAGAGTGGCCAGACGAAAGCCACTCCTTAGTAAAAGGCACATGGCAGCCTGCCTGGAGTTTGCCAAAAGGCACCTGAAAGACTCTCAGACCATGAGAAACAAAATTCTCTGGTCTGATGAAACAAAGATTGAACTCTTTGGTGTGAATACCAGGTGTCACGTTTGGAGGAAACAAGGCACCACTCATCACCAGGCCAATACCATCCCTACAGTGAAGCATGGGGGTGACAGCATCATGCTGTGAGGATGTTTTTCAGTGGCAGGAACTGGGAGACTAGTCAGGGTAAAGGGAAAGTTGACTGCAGCAATGTACAGAGACATCCTGGATGAAAACCTGCTCCAGAGCACTCTTGACCTCAGACTGTGGCGACGGTTCGTCTTTCAGTAGGACAACGACCCTAAGTACACAGCCAAGATATCAAAGGAGTAGCTTCAGGACAACTCTGTGAATGTCCTTGAGTGGCCCAGCCAGAACCCAGACTTGAATCTGACTGAACATCTCTGGAGAGATCTTAAAAAGTCTGTGCCCTGACGCTTCCCATCCAACCTGATGGAGCTTGAAAGGTGCTGCAAAGAGGAATGGGCAAAACTGGCCAAGGATAGGTGTGCCAAGCTTGTGGCATCATATTCAAATAGACTTGAGGCTGTACTTGCTGCTAAATGGTGCATCGACAAAGTGTTGAGCAAAGGCTGTGAATATTTACAGTGGTGTGAAAAACTATTTGCACCCTTCCTGATTTCTTATTCTTTTGCATGTTTGTCACACAAAATGTTTCTGATCATCAAACACATTTAACCATTAGTCAAATATAACACAAGTAAACACAAAATGCAGTTTTTAAATGATGGTTTTTATTATTTAGGGAGAAAAAAAATCCAAACCTACATGGCCCTGTGTGAAAACGTAATTGCCCCCTTGTTAAAAAATCACCTACCTGTGGTGTATCACACCCGAGTTCAATTTCCGTAGCCACGCCAAGGCCTGATTACGGCCACACCTGTTTCAATCAAGAAATCACTTAAATAGGAGCTGCCTGACACAGAGAAGTAGACCAAAAGCACCTCAAAAGCTAGACATCATGCCAAGATCCAAAGAAATTCAGGAACAATTGAGAACAGAAGTAATTGAGATCTATCAGTCTGGTAAAGGTTATAAAGCCATTTCTAAAGCTTTGGGACTCCAGCAAACCACAGTGAGAGCCATTATCCACAAATGGCAAAAACATGGAACAGTGGTGAACCTTCCCAGGAGTGGCCGGCCGACCAAAATTACCCCAAGAGAGCAGAGACGACTCATCCGAGAGATCACAAAAGACCCTAGGACAATGTCTAAAGAATTGCAGGCCTCACTCAATTAAGGTCAGTGTTCACGACTCCACCATAAGAAAGAGAGTGGGCAAAAACGGCCTGCACGGCAGATTTCCAAGACCGCAAACCACTGTTAAGCAAAAAGAACATTAAGGCTTGTCTCAATTTTACTAAGAAACATCTCAATGATTGCCTTTTGGGAAAATACCTTGTGGACTGATGAGACAAAAGTTGAACTTTTTGGAAGGCAAATGTCCGTTACATCTGGCGTAAAAGGAACACAGCATTTCAGAAAAAGATCATCATGCCAACAGTAAAATATGGTGGTGGTAGTGTGATGGTCTGGGGTTGTTTTGCTGCTTCAGGACCTGGAAGGCTTGCTGTGATAGATGGAACCATGAATTCTACTGTCTACCAAAAAATCCTGAAGGAGAATGTCCGGCCATCTGTTCGTCAACTCAAGCTGAAGCGATCTTGGGTGCTGCAACAGGACAATCACCCAAAACACACCAGCAAATCCACCTCTGAATGACTGAAGATAAACAAAATGAAGACTTTGGAGTGGCCTAGTCAAAGTCCTGACCTGAATCCAATTGAGATGCTATGGCATGACCTTAAAAAGGCGGTTCATGCTAGAAAACCCTCAAATAAAGCTGAATTACAACAATTCTGCAAAGATGAGTGGCCAAAATTCCTCCAGAGCTGTAAAAGACTCATTCCAAGTTATCGCATAAGCGCTTGATTGCAGTTATTGCTGCTAAGGGTGGTCCAACCAGTTATTAGGTTCAGGGAGCAATTACTTTTTCACACAGGGCCATGTATCTTAATGCACGTAAAAAATCTAGGCAGTGCGGCATAAACACCAATAATTTAATTGAAATTACTACTTCAGATCAACACTGCATTAAGACTATAAAAACGAATTGTAGATTACATAAAAAGTACACACAGGCGTTAACAAAAATAACTTAATTTTGTTCCGATTACCAATAACACGCATAAAATTCAGCTCTGCCCTTCAGAAACATTAAATATGGCACTATTAAATGTTAGAGCTTTAACTAACAAGACATTTTTTATAAACGATCTTATTAGTGATAGAAAGATTGATTTTATTGCGCTAAATGAAACATGGCTTAACTCAAATGGGGCGGCAGTTTTAATCGAATCTGCCTTCGGATTAAAGTTTTACTCGTGCAGACCGCCAGGGGAAAAAGGGGGGCGGATTGGCAAACATTTACTCGAGCCGATTAAAATGTAAAGATGTTAGTTTTGGTAAATTTAAGTCCTTTGAGTATCTTGCCGTTGTTATTCATGGAGATTCTCACGTTCTAGTATTATCCGTGTATAGACCTCCTAAATATAACGCGTCTTTCCTTGAGGAATTCTCTGACTTAATGTCAATTTTAGTTACAAACTATGACGCACTCTTAATAGTCGGTGACTTTAACTTTCATGTCGACAATCAGTGTGACCAAAAGGTAAAGGAATTCATGAACCTCCTGGACTCTTTTGATTTGAGGCAGCTCGTTAATCAGCCTACACATAAAGCAGGTCATACGTTAGACTTAGTGATTACTAAAGGACTTAAAGTTGATATAAAGCAGGTCATTGATATCGGTCTATCAGACCATTTCCCTCTACTTTAATATAGAAATAAAGATAGAAAACGCTCATGAGAAGCATTTTGTTAAAAACGCTTCTTTGACTCATCAGCAGCTTTAAAACTTACAACTATTCTAAGCAATCAGTCCGTTTATAATGCCAACTATAATACCGAGGATAATGTAAATAGTAAAGTGGAAAACTTTAATTCTAAAGTAAGAACTGCTGTTGACATAGTTGCACCTGAAAAGACAGTTAAAAAATCCTCTAGTATTGTTATTCCATGGAAGACCCAAAGAGTGTCTGATTTAAAAGAACGTGTCGTAGAGCTGAGCGTAAATGGAGGAAAACTAAACTAACTATCCATTATGAGATATTGAAGGTTAAAATAACAGAATACAATAACACTGTCCGTCTTGAGAGGCTGCTATTTCTCTAATATTATAAATAACAATGCTAGTAATCCCAGAGTCTTATTTTCTACAATTGATCGTCTGTTAAACCCAGGTGACACAAAGGAATGCCCCAGAATACTTCCAGTGAAACCTGTGAGAACATTGCTGTATTTTTCAATCAAAAAATTAATGATATTAGAGATAACATAGTATATCTCCCCAACACTGCAGAACCTCCAAAGCCCCGGTACTCCATTATAAACAAATTAAATGCTTTCACCAGGATAGATTTACCTGAATTACATAGTATAATCTCTCAACTGAAACCCTCCACCTCGTCCTTGACCCAATACCAACCAGGTTTTTCAAAGAAATATCAGGCGTGCTAATTGACAATATTCTGGACATAGTTAATTGTCATTAGATACGGGGTCTTTCCAGACTGTCTTAAGACTGCTGTAGTTAAACCCCTGCTC
Source organism: Polypterus senegalus (assembly GCF_016835505.1). Classification (NCBI taxonomy): domain Eukaryota; kingdom Metazoa; phylum Chordata; class Cladistia; order Polypteriformes; family Polypteridae; genus Polypterus; species Polypterus senegalus. The sequence continues at coordinate 112,055,546 of NC_053162.1, forward strand.
AAGAAAATAATCTTGACCCCTTTTTGAAAATTTTAGACCCATCTCTAACCTGCCCTTCTTAAGTAAAATTCTAGAGAAGGCAGTCATTATGCAGTTAAATGACCACCTCAATAAACATGCTATTCTTGATACATTTCAGTCAGGCTTCAGAACAAATCACAGTACAGAAACTGCACTTGTTAAAGTAGTAAATGACTTGCGGGTAAATGCAGACAGAGGCCATTTATCTGTTCTCATCCTCTTAGATCTGAGTGCTGCATTTGACACCATTGATCACAATATTCTTAGAAATCGCCTTAGTCAATGGGTGGGCCTCTCTGGCAGTGTCTTAAATTGGTTTGAATCCTACCTGGCAGGAGAAAATTCTTTGTGAGTTGTGGTAATCAAATCTCAAAGACACATGATATCCGATATGGTGTTCCACAAGGCTCTATCCTGGGTCGCTGCTTTCTCAATCTACATGCTTCCGTTAGGTCAGATTATCTCAGGTTACAACGTGAGCTACCACAGCTATGCTGATGACACACAGCTGTACTTATCAATAGCACCTGATGACTCCGACTCTTTCGATACACTAACACAATGTCTTACTGGTATTTCTGAATGGATGAATAGTAATTTTCTCAAACTAAATAAAGAGAAAACTGAAATTTTAGTAATTGGCAATAATGGATTCAATGAGGTTATCAGAAATAAACTTGATGCACTAGGATTAAAAGTTAAGACGGAAGTAAAAAATTTAGGGGTAACCGTTGACTGTAATCTGAATTTTAAATCGCATATTCATCAGACCACTAGGACAGCATTTTTTCACTTAAGAAACATAGCTAAAGTTAGACCTCTTATATCATTGAAAGATGCTGAGAAATTAATTCACGCTTTTGTTTTCAGTAGACTAGATTACTGTAACGCACTCCTCTCAGGACTACCCAAAAAGACATAAATCATTTGCAACGAGTGCAGAATGCAGCTGCTAGAATCCTAACTGGGAAAAGAAAATCCGAACACATTTCTCCAGTTTTGATGTCACTACACTGGTTGCCTGTGTCATTCAGGATTGACTTTAAAATACTGCTTATGGTTTATAAAGCCTTAAATAATCTCGCTCCATCTTATATATCGGAATGCCTGACACGTTATATTCCAAATCGTAACCTTAGATCTTCAAATGAGTGTCTCCTTATAATTCCAAAAGCTAAACTTAAAAGAAGTGGTGAGGCGGCCTTCTGCTGTTATGCACCTAAAATCTGGAATAGCCTGCCAATAGGAATTCGCCAGGCAAATACAGTAGAGCACTTTAAAACACTGCTGAAAACACATTACTTTAACATGGCCTTTTTATAACTTCACTTTAACTTAATACTGATACTCTGTATGTTCAATTCTTCATAATAACTATTCACAGTGGCTCCAAAATCCATACTGACCCCTACTCTCTCTTCTGTTTCTTTTTCCGGCCTGCGCCACCACCACCTACTCAAAGCATCATGATGCACCAACATTGATGGACTGAAAGCCAGAAGTCTACGTGACCATCATCATCAGGTCCTTCCATGAAAACCCTAAATACAAAGAGGACTGTTTGACTAATGTTAGGTAGATTGCCCAGAGGGGACTGGGCGGTCTCTTGGTCTGGAACCCCTACAGATTTTATTTTTTCTCCAGCCTTTGGAGTTTTTTTGTTTTTCTGTCCACCCTGGCCATCGGACCTTACTCTTATTCTATGTTAATTAATGTTGACTTATGTTTATTTTTTATTGTGTCTTCTATTTTTCTATTCATTTTGTAAAGCACTTTGAGCTACATTTTTTTGTATGAATATGTGCTATATAAATAAATGTTGATTGATTGTTGATTGATGTAGGTTTGGATTTTTTTTCTCCCTAAATAATAAAAACCATCATTTAAAAACTGCATTTTGTGTTTACTTGTGTTATATTTGACTAATGGTTAAATGTGTTTGATGATCAGAAACATTTTGTGTGACAAACATGCAAAAGAATAAGAAATCAGGAAGGGGGTAAATAGTTTTTCACACCACTGTATGTACAAGTGATTTCTCAGTTTTTTTATTTTTAATAAAATTTGCAAAAACCTCAAGTAAACTTTTTTCACGTTGTCATTATGGGGTGTTGTGTGTAGAATTCTGAGGGAAAAAAAGAATTTAATCCATTTTGGAATAAGGCTGGAACATAACAAAATGTGGAAAAAGTGATGCGCTGTGAATACTTTCCAGATACACTGTATGTACCGGGAAGCAAGCATGGCAAACACAACATCTCCCCCTGGACACTAGATGGCAGTCTCCCTGGGTTGCAGTGGTGCCTCGGACTCCCCGAGGACTTCATGGGGGTTGGAGTTTTGTGCAGCCCTGTTGGGTTCCGCATGCGCCGCCAGAGGGTGCTGCAGCAGGAACTGCTGGACGCTTCTGGGGCCAAGTTTCGCCACACACAGAGGGGCAGCCAGATGTTGGCAATCAAGCACCTGGAGCACTTCTGGGTGGCCAATAAAAAGGGCCAGCAACCACCACTCAGCAGCCAGAGTCGGGTTAAGGAGGAGGACGAGGTTGCCTAGGAGGAGTGGTGGTGCAGAGGAAAGGTGGTTTGCTTTTGTGTTGGTGTTTTGGGACTGTGGCTAGGGGACACGGGGAAGACGTGCCCTCCAGCTGAAGAAAATAAAAGTTTATTTATCTTAAACGTGTACCTCCGTGTCCAATCAGTGTTGGGTCACGCGCATGTATAGCGCCTTATCATCCCCGTCTATTCTCCCAACTTTTTGCCTCTCTTATTCCTTACAACATTTTGATTTCTTCATATTAATGAACCTTTACGCAGTCACCTTCTTAATTGCTCTGCTTTTCTAACTACTAATCTATATTTTTTCTTTCCACTTACTTAAAAAAAAAAAAAAAGTGCCTTCTGCATACCCACTGCTATTTAATTTCATACGGTCATATCTGTTACTATAGCTGCTAGTCACCCGCCTACATACCACATAGCCCTTCTCTCTACCACTTTAAAGTGAGCCGTCTGTATTTAAAATAAAAGCTTTCTTACTTATGAACACATGTGCCCTTGCCTTCTTACCAACATTAATGCTAAACTGTACTCATGCTATACAGTGTTCTAATCATTTCCCACTAAGGAATCGCTGTTACTTTTAACTATTCGTCCATACAATTCCAGGTTATGTACTTACAGAGTTGCCACTGTCAGCTACTGCTTACTGCCTCACCTCTTCAATGCTAGTTTGAATAGAAATAACAAGAACAAGTACAAGTAACTATGAAATGCTACACCAAACATTCACCTGCTTTAGCACTTACATGGGCAAAATCAGAACTCATCTAAAGGGGAAAGAAAAACCTTTTAAAAATTCCCACACAACTCCTTAGCAGCAACTAAAATAAACAAACAAACAACATTTCTAGACAAAATTTGTCTTCTGATTAACTCTCACACCTTAGAACACAAAACTCTGAACACTTAATCCAATCACAAGAATGACAACAGCACCTCAGTATATCTTAGTCCCCAATCAGTGAGCAAATATGGAGCAAAACAGTTTACAATAAAATGCTAGCAGCTACACCATTGCTGCAAACTACAAACTGAGTAATAATTAATCTGTAGTTTGTAATGATTTCACTTTCTGACAAGTTGCATGGCCCAGAGTGCTTTAACCTTTTATTCATTCATTTCCTGACCCCGAATTAAGCGTGCAGAGGACAAGCAGATCTTACCTGCTTAAAACATGGATTAAAAACATTTTGGTTATAACAACTGTTAAGATATATTTTAAAAATAGAGTTCACATTTTTATTTTTAAAAATGGTTGTTTGCTTACTTTATCTAAAAAAAAAAATACTTATGTGATAACAAAAGAAGTCAAATATTCCACATTAAGAAATCCTAAATATGCACAGTAAAGAAAGTAAATGAAGCAATCATATCAACAGCAAAAAATACATCATGAGTGCCACCTTTTTGTCAATTTTGCTAGCCAAGCCCGTAAGGCAATAAGCTGCAAATGCAATACTGTGAGCAGCTACTACAGAACACCTTTCCTGCAGCTAACATTGTACTTTATGTATAATGAATATGTTAACAAAGTACAATGTTGTATATTTTAAAATAATTAAATTTACAGTTATTTGTCCGATAGCACATATCCGAAGTGACTTGCAACATTTGAGATACAATTGGTCACATTTCTTTTCTGAGCAAGTGACTTGCTCAGAGTCACATAGTGTCAGTGGTGGCATATGAACCCACAACCTTGGGGTTTGAAGTCCAAAGCCTTAACCACTAAACTCTGTGCACATTAGTCGAACTATAGCTGCAATTCTTGAGAAACAATCTACCACAAATTACAGCATAAACTCGAGTTCGACTCCCGCTCGCGGCACATTGCTGAATAGTAGTAATCTCTCTAAAATTAAAAAAAAATTAAAAAACCATCAATGAATAGTGCTTTGTATCCTCCATTACAGGTATAGTTGTTAAGTTTTCTTTTTCAATAAACAAAACACTTTAATGTATGATTGATTTATCAAAGGAGCAATGAACAAGCATAGATAAACATCAAACTTAAACTGCCTGCCCATTCTATTGAATCAGGATTACAACAAATAATAATGCATTTCACTTACTTATATAGCACCTTTACCAAGCTCTCAGATGGCTGCACAGATAATCAAGAGGGGTACAATGAAAATGAAAGTTTGATAAGAATGAATAAATAACAGTGCACGGCCTTGTGTTTGTATGTATTTATAAAGTTTAGGAAGTAATATATTCTAGTTGATGTTGAAATTTAATTAATTTAGAGCAGGTAAAAATAAAATATTAGGAAATATTGCAAATGGAAATGTCTATATACTTAACATAAAACATCCACAGGTGTTCTAGTAAACACTACAAGGCCATTGGCGCACACACACCACTAGGTTACATATACAGCCATAAGAAAGAGTTTGGGAACCCCTCTTAATTCTTTGCATTATTTTTAAAATTGTCTGAGCTTTCAAAGTAGCAACTTCCTTTTAATATATCACATGCCTTATGGAAACGGTAGTATTTCAGCAGCGACATTAAGTTTATTGGATTAACAGAAAATATGCAATATGCATCATAACAAAATTAGACAGGTGAATAAATTTGGGCAGCCCAACAGAGATATTACATCAAGACCTAGCTGAGCCTCCTTTTGCAGACATAACAGCCTCTAGACTCCTCCTATAGCCTTTGATGAGTGTCTGGATTCTGGATGGAGGTATTTTTGACCATTCTTCCATACAAAATTTCTCTAGTTCAGTTAAATTTGATGGCTGCCAAGCATGGACAGCCTGGTTCAAATCATCCCATATATTTTCGATGATATTCGAGTCAGGGGACTGTGACGGCCATTCCAGAACATTGTACTTCTCCCTCTGCCTGAATGCCTTTGTAGATTTCGAACTGTGTTTTGGGTCATTGTCTTGTTAGAATATCCAACCCCTGCGGAACTTCAATTTTGTGACTGATGCTTGAACATTACCCTGAAGTATTTGTTGATATTGAGTTGAACTCATTCGACCCTTAAATTTATAAAGGACCCCCAGTCCCCGAATTAGACACACAGCCCCACAGCATGATGGAACCTCCACCAAATTTGACAGTAGGTAGCAGGTGTTTTGCTTGGAATGCAGTTTTCTTCTCCCACCATGCAAAGCGCTTTTTGTTATGACCAAATACAATTGTGCTTTAAAGTTTGCGAACCTTTTAGAATTTTCTATATTTCTGCATAAATATCACCTAAAACATCTTAAGATTTTCACTCAAGTCCTAAAAGTAGATAAAGTGAAACCAGTTCAACAAATGAGACAAAAATATTATACTTGGACATTTATCAATGAAAATGATCGAATATTACATATTTGTGAGTGGCAAAAGTATGTGAACCTTTGCTTTCAGTATCTGGTGTGACTCCCCTTTGCAGCAATAACTGCAACTAAACGTTTCCAGGAACTTTTGATCATTCCTGCACACCGGCTTGGAGGAATTTTGGCCCATTCCTCCATACAGAACAGCTTCAACTCTGGGATGTTGGAGAGTTTCCTCACATTAACTGCTCGCTTCAGGTCCTTCCTGATTAACGTCAGGACTTTGACTTGGTCATTCCAAAACATTAACTTTGTCCTTCTTCAACCATTCTTTGGGAGAACAACTTGTGTGCTTAGGGTCATTGTCTTGCTGCATGACCTACCTTCTCTTGAGATTCAGTTTATGGACAGATGTCTTGACATTTTCCTTTAAAATTCTCTGATATAATTCAGAATTCATTGTTCCATCAATGCAGATGCAGCAAAACAGGCCCAAACCATGATACTACCACCACTACGTTTCACAGATGGGATAAGATTCTTATGCTGGAATGCAGTGTTTTCCTTTCTCCAAACATAACGCTTTTCATTTAAACCAAAAACTTCTATTTTGGTCTCATCCGTCCACAAAACATTCTTCAAATAGCCTTCTGGTTTGTCCACATGATCTTTAGCAAACTGCAGACCAGCAGCAATGTTTGTTTTGGAATAGTGGCTTCCTCCTTGCAACCCTGCCATGCACACCATTATTGTTCAGTGTTCTCCTGATGGTGGACTCATGAACATTAGCCAATGTGATAGAGGCCTTCAGTTGCTTAGAAGTTACTTTGTGACCTCGCCGACTATTACACGCCTTGCTCTTGGAGTGATCTTTATTGGTCGACCACTCCTGGGGAGGGTAACAATGGTCTTAAATTTCCTCCATTTCTACAAAATCTGTCTGACTGTGGACTGGTGGAGTCCAAATTCTTTAGAGATGGTTTTGTAACCTTTTCCAGCCAGATGAGCATCAACAACTGTTTTGCCGAGGTCCTCAGAAATCTCCTTTGTTTGTGCCATGATACACTTTCACAAATGTGTTGTGAAGAGCAGACTTTGATAGATCCCTGTTCTTTAAATAACACAGGGTCCCTACTCACCTGATTGTCATCCCATTGATTTGAAAATACCCGACTTTAATTTCACCTTCAAACTAACTGCTAATCCTAGAGGTTCACATACTTTTGCCACTCACAAATATGTAATATTCGATAATTTTCCTTAATGAATAAATGACCAAATATAATATTTTTGTCTCATTTGTTTAACTGCTTTCTCTTTATCTACTTTTAGGACTTGAGTGAAAAATCTGATGACGTTTTAGGTCATATTTATACACAGAAATATAGAAAATTCTAAAGGGTTCAAAAACTTTCAAGCACAACTGTAACTCAATTTTTGTCTCATCAGTCCAAAGCACTTTGTTCCAAAATGAATCTGGCTTGTCTAAAACAGCATTTGCATACAACAAGCGACTCGGTTTGTGGCATGAGTGCAGAAAGGACTTCTCATCACCCTGCCATACAGATGTCCTTTGTGCAAATTGTGCTGAATTGTAGAACAACGTACATATACACCATCTGCAGCAAGATGTTCTTGCAGGTCTTTGGAGGTGATCTGTGGGTTGTCTGTAACCATTCTCACAACACTACGCATATGCTGCTCCTATATTTTTCTTGGCCTGCCAGAACAGGGTTTAACAGCGACTGCGCCTGTGGCCTTTCATTTCCTGATTACATTCCTTACAGTTGAAACTTACAGTTTAAACCTCTGAGATAGTTTTTTGTAGTCTTCCCCTAAACCATGATACTGAATAATCTTTGTTTTTAGATCTTTTGAGAGTTGCTTTGAAGATCCCATGCTGTCACTCTTCAGAGGAGAATCAAAAGGAAAGCACAATTTGCAATTGACTACCTTAAATACCTTTTCTCATGATTGGACACACCTGTCTATGAAGTTCAAGGCTCACGAAGCTAATCCAACCAATTTGGTGTTGCAAGTAACAAGTATTGAGCAGTTACATGCATTCAAATCAGCATAATTACAAGGGTACCCAAATATTTTCACAGCCAGATTTTTTTACATTTGATTTAATTTCATACAACTAAATACTCCTTCACTAAAAATATTTGTTCGGAAAGCACCCCAGTACTCAGATGTTCCTAGGAAATGAAAGATACACCACTGTTATCTTTTTGGTTGAAAGTAGAGTAAATTATGCAGATTGAGAGGGGTTCCCAAAGTTTTTCATGTGACTGTATATATTGCCCAAAAAAATTAAAGGAACACTTTGAATACACATCAGATCTCAATGGAGAAAAAAAGTCATGCTGGATATCTATATTGATATGGACTGGGTAATGTGTTAGGAACGAAGGATGCTACATCATTTGATGGAAATGAAAATTATCAACCTACAGAGGGCTTAATTCAAAGAAACCCCAAAAATTATAGTGAAAAAATGATGCGGCAGTCTAGTCCATTTTGCCGAGATTTCATTGCAGCAACTCAAAATCATACTCAGTAGTTTGTATGGCCCCCACATGCTTGTATGCATGCCTGACAATGATATGCTCCTAATGAGACGACAAATGGTGTCCTGGGGGATCACCTCCCAGATCTGGATCAGAGCATCACTGAGCATCTAGACAGTCTGACGCACAACCTGGTGATGTTGAATGGACCGAAACAATGTCTCAGAGGACATTCTATTGAAATGTTGTATTGGATTTAGATAAGGCGAGCATGGGGGCCAGTCAATGGTATCAATTCCTTCATCCTCCAGGAATTGCCTGCATACTCTCACCACATGAGGCTGAGCATTGCCATGCACCAGGAGGAAGCCAAGACCCACTACACCAGCATAGGGTCTGACAATGGGTCCAAGGATTTCATTCGATACCTAATGGCAGTCAAGGTGCAGTTGTCTAACTTGTAGAGATCTGTGTGTGTCTCTCCATGGATAGGTCTCCCCAGACCATCATTGACCCCCCCACCAAACCGGTCATGCTGAACAATGTTACAGGCAGCACAACATTGTCCATGGCTTCTCCAGACCCTTTCACGTCTAACACATGTGCTCAGTTCAGGGTGAACCTGCCCTCGTCTGTAAAAAGCACAGGGCGCCAGTGGTGGACCTGCCAATTGTGGTATTCTATGGCAAATACCAATTGAGCTCCACTGTGCCATGCAATGAGCACAGGGCCCACTAGAGGACATCGGTCCCTCAGACCACCCTCATGAAGAAAGTTTGCAATTGTTTGATCAGAGACATTCACATCAGTGGGCCCCCTCTACCACTTAACTGATCAAGTTTCATTGACTTGATGGTATACCCGGATTAAAAAGTGCTCCTTTAATTTTTTTGAGCAGTTTATATATACACACATGCATACATTGGGGGAAATAAGTATTTGATCCTGTGCTGAATTTATAAGTTTGTTCACTTACAAAGAAATGAACAGTCTTTTAATTTTATGGTAGTTTCATTTTAATGGAGAGAGACAGAATATCAGCTAAAAATCCAGAAAAAAAAAAAAACACATTACATTAAAGTTATAAACTGATTTGCATATCATTGAGAGAAATAAGCATTTTCTGGCTCGAACAGATTGGCTGTGTGCCTGACTATAATCAATCAATCATTACAGATACTCCTGATCTCAACTCATTATGTGTCAAATGAATCAATTTCTTCCATTCCAACTTCTCCATCACCATGGGCAAGACCAAAGAGCTGTCAAAGGATGTCAGGGACAAGATTGTAGACCTGCACAAGGCTGTAATGGGGCTACAAGACCTTCAGCAAGAAGCTTGGCAAGAAGGTGATAACTGTTGATGTGTGTGATTATTTGGAAATGGAAGAAATATAAAATGACCATCAATTGCCCTTGATCTGGAGTTCCATGCACGATCTTACCTAATGGGGTGAGGTTGATCATGAGAAAGGTGAGGGATCAGCCCAAAAATACATTGGAGGAGACTATTAATGATATGAAGGCAGTTGGGAACACAATCACCAAGAACACCATTGGTAACACACTACACTGTAATGGATTGAAATCTTGTAGTGCCTGCAATGTCCCCTTGCTCAATAAGGCACATGTACAGGTCTGTCTTAAGTTTGCCAGTGACCATCCGGACCTGTATGTATTATACTTCACATTATATATAAATAATTTTATATTATACTTTTACTGCAATAATTAGTGTTGGGAGGTATACCAGTTCATACCAAAAACTGTTTATTTTTGTTATGATATGGATTTTTCTTATACTGCAACAACGGTTTATACAGTAATCCCTCCTCGATCGCGGGGGTTGCATTCCAGACCCCCGCGATAGGTGAAAATCCGCGAAGTAGAAACCATATGTTTGTATGGTTATTTTTATATATTTTAAGCCCTTATAAACTCTCCCACCCTGTTAACATTATTAGAGCCCTCTAGACATGAAATAACACCCTTTAGTCAAACGTTTAAACTGTGCTCCATTACAAGACTGAGATGACAGTTCTTTCTCACAATTAAAAGAAAGCAAACATATCATCTTCAAAGGAGCGCCGTCATAAAGGAGCGCCGTCAGGAGCAGAGAATGTCAGAGAAAGCGCTCGCAAAGAAAAGCAAACAATCAAAAAATCAAGACGTGCTTTTAAGTATACAGAAGCACCGCGATAAAGCAGCATTTTGTAGAGGAGCGTCCGTGTCCTCTGTGCAAACAGCCCTCTGCTCACACCCCCTCCGTCAGGCAGAGAGAGTGAGAAAGATAGAGAGAAGCAAACAAGCGCCACGCGGGAAGCATATCTTATAGCATTGAGGAGTTTTAGTTAATATGTAATACATGCTCTGAATGGGTAGCTTCTAAGCCAACTGCCAATAGCATCCCTTGTATGAAATCAACTGGGCAATCAAACTGAGGAAGCGTGTAGCATAAATTAAAAGAGCCATTGCCCGCAGAAAGCGGCGAACCAGCGAAAAATCTGTGATATATATTTAGATGTGCTTACATTTAAAATCCGCGATAGAGTGAAGCCGCGAAAGTCGAAGCACGATATAGCGAGGGATTACTGTATAGCCTAAACAATCAGAACGTGGATCAGTAGGAAACTGTTTAAAGGGGGACCTTTTTCACTCCTACACCTTTAAACATGCATGCAACAGATTATATGCGTTAATGGAGGTACTGAGTTCTGAAAATGGACAGAGAACATTTCAAAACTGAAACTGTAGCAGACGATAAAATTGAACATAATGACACAAAAGAACTTTTGCCAAAAAAAGGAGCCGTGTCTGTTGTCTGAAGATACTTTGGTGCTAAAAGGTCGGATGTGGACCAAACAACTATTTACTGCAAATGCTGTCAAGCTAAAGTTGTCACCAGAGGCAGCAACACGAGAAATTTGCTGCACCACCTTAGCCACAGATATGCCTTGTAGTACCATCAGGGGTGCGGAAATCCAACGCCCGACTTGTCCGACACAGGTAAATTGACCATCGGACAAGCGTGTTTTCTGGTTTCAGTTGTCCGCGGACAAGTGCAATTTTTCTGGAGAAAAAAAGAATTAAATGTGCAGTGCAGGGCACATTTTTACCACTACTTTCAAATTTTAAACATTTGTGTATGTACTTCGTGCGGAAACAGTTTACTTAGGCATGTTCTTCATGTCTTAAATTGGTATTCAATATTGTTTACAAAATGATGGCTGATCTTTCAAAGGGGAAGCACTCTCGTGGTCTTACATAAGTATTTTACCCTACTATTTACACGCTTGGAGATGCGGTCATTTTTTCATGCCGACATTACGATGTAATATGATGATTTTTCATTATAATTGATAACTTTTATATATTAAAATATAATTTTTTCTACATAAAAATGCGGTCATTTCACCTACAATTCAATTGTTTTCGCCATATAAAGCTTGTTAGGCATTTGATCTTTTCTGAAATTTGTGATTTCGCGTAGGTTGTGATATATTGAGGAGTTAAGAAATTTATTGCGTGACATCAATTTTGATGAGCTGTCTATAGATCGTTTTTGATTAGAGAATTTTTCATATAAAACAAGTTGGTTTCAAGCGCTGTCAGTTTTTAAAAATAAAGAAAACATTCTAACGGTTTCCAAATTTTATGAAATATCAATAAAAATCTTCACTTAGACGCGATTATTTTTTTTTCCCCCCGACAACATCGGTAATATTCTTTGGAAATGTAACCTCTTGCTGAATTTCGAATACGTCATTAGGAATTACCTGCGTAACCCATAATGCACTGCGGTAAGCACGTTCTCGCTATATGCGTGTTGTTGAAACTGAAGTAAGTAGCATCACGGATGAGAAATGGATTATTTCTTGATTAAAACTGGCACAACAGGCCTTGAAAAACCTAAGGAAGCGTAGTAAGGCCACTGCGAAAAAAATACGGACACAGTGAAGACAAAAAAATGTAAATGTCGAGATTAAAGTCGACATGTTGACTTTATTCTCGTAGTTTATTTTGTCAGTTGAATGTCGCAAACTAAATTTCATCTCAAAATGAATGTTTCATTTACTAGATTTTCTCAAACCCCGTCATAAATTAATGTAGCACATTAAATGCTTTATATTAAGTGTTCCCCAACCCAGTTGTTAATCTCTGCGCGCTTCTTAAACAGACTTTCTCTTGCAGTGAGAGGTGCCGGCAGCAATCGCCGCACATTGACTTCATGATATTCCTGCTCAATGAACATTCAGAATACGAAGATAAATACTTGATATCTTTTTCACGATGAAATGCATTAAAGCATGTATTAGACATGGGTGGCGGGAGGCACGGTGGCGTGACTGTAGTGCTGCTCCCTTGCATTAAGGAGTTCTCAGGTCTACATTCAGTGTAGAGAAGTTTATGGCAGGTGTAACGAGGCTCCAAAAAACTGGATACTGTATTTGAATGGGTATTGCACAGGTTTAACTGAAATATTGTGTAAATGTTGGGCTCGTGATCTGGAGGTCAGAGATACGAACGAAGAATTCAATGGATGTTTTTCTGAGCAGGCTTTTTCTTTATTGCATGTTTGCTGTGTCTACCGTACGTACTAAACCCCCAGTTCCTAGCCTTTGTCTTTCTCCATATAACCAATCACCACCACGATAAACGTCTTTGTGAAATTAAAACTAGTTATAAACCTAGACCTCAGTTTTCAGAACTTTAAAAACAATTTTCATTATACATGTTTAATTATGCCATCCATTCAGAGGTCTAAGCTTATAACTAGTTTTAATTTCACAAATACGTTTATCGTGTGGTGATTGGTTATGTGCAGAAAGAAAAAGGATAGGAACTGGGGGTTTAGTACGTCAGATAGAGACATGAGTCTAAAAGTAAGAAAAAAGTTGGTTCAATTGAAAAAGCGTTTTTTAAAGCTGAACGCTCGAAGGGTTAAGCGTTATGCTAGGCTGTTCAATACTGCTTCTTTAGAAGAGTTTGACCCATGACCAGCTGTGGAATTCTGGCTGTCACCTGGCAACAGGCACATCACTCATAAAAAACCTGAAAAGTCATCAGCATCCACTTCTGCAGGACCATCAGTCCAGGAACCATGCAGTTCAGCTCAAGCAGAAATGAACAGCATTCAGCCCATGCTGTCTGAGATGGTAAAGATTCTTGGGGAAGAAGATGTTGCAAGACAAAAGTTGAAGAACATGGCAGAAAATGAATCAGGACAGTGTTCTGTTATGTAACTGTAATATATGAAAAAAGAGCTAGTTTAGCTATAATGAAGGCATTGTTTATTAGCCAGTTAAAATAAGGGAATCTTTTATATAATGTTCTAGAGCAAGGTGGCAAAATACTACTCCATGAAAGAACTTTTTTCAGTTTTAAAATGGAAGGCAGTTTTGGTATCAATAAAAGAGATCAGAAAAAATAAACTATTTTTCATTTTTGTTATTTGTTTATGGGCAAGTGAATTTAACTGGCGGACAAGTGAATTTTCTAAGTTTACCTGTCCGTGGACAAGTAGAAACAAATTTGATTTCCACACCCCTGACCATGAATGTATAGAACTAAGATTGGCACCCTCCACGTATTCAGGTAAAACTGAAACAGCTAGAGGACACTTGAGTCAGACGTCACTTTGCTAGAGGTACTGCCTACAACAAAAAAAGCAAGCAGTGGATCAAGATAACCAACTCCATTACAATTCATATAACTAACATGTTAGTGGACAGAGATTAACAGAAAACATTAACAGAAACTATAGTTGGTTTACAAAAAATATTTATTATTTATTCCTGTTCTAAGACATGTTCAGTGCAATACAACTTTTGACAAGCACCTCTGGATTTTACTAAGTCTAAATGCGTCTTCGGATGGTTGAAAATATGTTGTCAAAATTATAGTTTAAGCTGTTTGCAATATTTGTTCAATAAATAGGTACTATATTTTGACTGCAACTGTTATGCAATGTGATTCCTTCTCTTCATTAGTGCCAACACCTTGAAAACTATCACTTTAAGGGGCCATGCAAACCTGTATTAATACTTGTGTAAACATTAAAATGTTTTTTTGTACAATGTACAATTCTCATGACAGTAGAATAGGTTATTCTTAGCCAGTCTACTGCAGTAATTGCAGTGGAAAATGTGGTTAACAACCACTCTTGCATGGAAAAAAAATACCATGGAATATCGTGAAACCGGTATAATTTTGAAACATATCGTGATTTAGAATTTTGGTCATATTGCTGAGCACTAGCAGTAATTAAGAATTATTGATCTTTGTATACCAGAAAGACTATCCTGGGGTCTTCTGTAGGAAATAAATACACGTGGTTCATCCATTGTTTCAGTTAAAAATTAATTCAACCAAACAATGAAAAAAAAAAAAAAAAAGTTATTAAAGTAGCAAAGACGAAGTCAAGAAAAAAATGTTTTCACTTTCAATGAATTCACTTTCAATTTGTATTTTTATAAATTATAAAGCACTACATTAATATTGTTACATTTCAAAGCTTATGCTGTAAAATTAAACTGATTAAGCAATTCATCAGTTTATTATATTTGTACATTATTATAACTTTGTTTACACATATCGCACACATATTTAATAACTAAAACTGCAGCGAGAATTTTTAAAAATCATTTAAAAATGTGTCCATGAATGTAAATATATTCTGTAAATCCATTCATAATCCATTTAGACTATCAGATTACAAACAAAATGTCACATAGATAATCGTATATCAAAGAGTGGTAAAACAACAATAATCAATACATTTTATTTAAACTTATATCCACAAACCAAGACTTGTGAATAATATTTTTAAAAAGTTCAAAAATAAACGCAAAGCACAAAACATGTGTGAGGACTCAAACAAGCTTTTGCAAAATTTATTAACAGACAAGAGGATGTCCCACCCTTCCAAATTCTTGGTAGCCACCCGAGCCGTAACTGGCCAATTCTTGGTAGGCGATACGAGGCGCCACACACTGTGTGCCTACATGAGACATATAAACTGTTGTTTATACTGTTGTGATCTGGGGCTTTATCCTTTTAAGAAAACAGAATGCACTTTTAAATTTTCTTGGGCTTAGGAATGATTTACTGAAGACATGTCTAGCAGTTTAGACTAGTTTAAGTAGTTTATTTTCACAGTGTAACATACATGCAAGATTATAAAACGAACTGCAGGAGTGCAATAATATTTAATGCACATAAATTAAATTAAAAATGCATTCTGTACTAAATTTCCTTAAGATGGATGAATGGATGCAAGGCATATTGCTGTATTAATTTGTGAAGGATCGAAAGAAAACTTGAGTTCAGGTAAAAAAAGGTTGTAAACATTCCATTAGGTCACAATTTCATGAATAAGTTGACGATTATATAGTATTTTTAATTACTGCAAATGTTCGCTGTTAAAAATTGCTACTACATTTTAACTTTCAGCATCAAAAACTTAATGCCTAGTTTCAACACCTGGCAACCACTGTTCAAAGTTACTGTTGAGACATGCTTATGATTCCCAAATAAGATTCAAGAGATTTCAGAAAAAAGTGACTTTCAAATTGCTTAGATACATTAGTCCATTATTTAATTAAGTATTTACGTAAATAAAGTTCATTTTATATAAAAAGAAAAAATGTATGGAGACCTGTAGGGGAATAACTACATCAAACAGGACAGGAGTGCATTTAAATATTAATTTGTAAAAAAACATAGATGATCACTAAAAATATAATGGATGAGGAGTCTTATCAATCAAATAAAAAGGGTAACAACTAGCCGAAGCCCGCCATAGCATACGGCGGTGTAAGAATAGGAATGGAAAACGGTGAGAAAGGAATTCAGAAATCAAGAATAAATAAATACTTCTTGAAAGACGCAGGTGTGAATAGGTGTTTGGTGGTGACGACAGATAATGAGTCGAAAGATCTAACCCTAGAAAAAGCCACGTACAACTGACCATGGCTGAAGACTGGTTGTTAGAATTATTGTGAAGAGTAAACAGCATGTGGAATATCAGGTCTGTGCTCCAGTCTTTGGGTATCCAACAGTGCATATAGAATTTCCGGCCAAGCAGGATTACATGTGAAAGTGATAAATAAATGAGGCTGTCCGAATTTACGTACTATAGCCATGGCATCCTGCTAGTTTTGGTGCATGTATCTTGGACTTCCTGGAAATGTGGATGGTAATATGATCATTTTGCCTACACATACGATTTTATTTTCAGCGTTTGCTTGCAGTGCGTCTGACAGTCCTTTGTATTGTTCCACATGCAGATCGTGTTGATCTAATGTGAGATAATTGAGTCGCACGCCCTCTGTTTTAACATACGCATCTACGACGTACTGTTGGAATAGTTCGCCGCTGGAACTAAATATATTCCTCATTGCTAATCTGTACGTGTAAAATTGGCATTGAGTAAGCCTTCTTCGCTTGGCGTTTTTTTTATCTGAAACATTTTGTAAATCTTTGTGCCAGCCATTGTCTCCATAAGGGAATAAAAGTGGGTTAACCATAGGATTGCAATTCATATTGAGCGTGGAAATCGGTCTACAGGAATTCCCTATGGGACAGATGCAAATGTCCCTTTTTGCAGGCGGTTCACCATCTTCTCCGATGAACATTGCAACATTGGTGTGACATGTCGGGGCATTGCAGCGTCGTAAATTCTGCCTAGGGTTTTCCTCGAAAGGCTTTCGTACAGCTGCTGTTGAATTGGCCTGAGCGATTTAAGCGTACTGCAGTGTCAGCTGCGTGTGGGCGGGACCGGTTTTGAGGGTTGACAAGGGAAGAGAGTTAGAGTTGGTGGGCATGGTTCAGTCTTACTTGCGCTCACTGTCGTGCGTGCCCTTAGTGAATTTATATATATATATATATATATATATATATATATATATATATATATATATATATATATATATATATATATATATATATATATATATAGATAATAAACTATTATGCATGGACAAGCAGTATTTAAAGTATCAGAAACTATCAAAAAGAGGTCTATAAAGTTAGCCATGTAGAACAAGATATATAAATAAGTGTCATGAAAAATTAAACAAAATTTTACCCCAGATAAAAGAGTTACTACTGGATAAGTAATAACAATCAAACTGAATTTATAAGCGCAGTACATTAAATAACTAGCACTGTTTCCCAAATAAGTAAAACTTACATTTATTAGCAGAAGACACTTTACCAGTTCTTAGGAGGAATAGCTTAAACAAAAAAAAATAAAAAATAAAAATACAGAGTGGTCTCTCCTAGACTTTCGTGTATACACATATATTGGGATAGATATTTGAGGAGTAAACCACAAGACAATGATTTATTTATATTATGTACATTAAAGAACCATCAACAATAAATCAAATTAGTAATACATTGAAAAAATATTATAAATTTGAATAAATCAGACTCTGCAGCTGCATGAATAAAAAAGTACCACTTCCAGTTATCAGAAATAGCTTAGAAGTTGATAGGAATCTATCAAGTCAAGTCAAGTCAAGTCAAGTTGGGCAGCATGCACTGATACAGTGTGTTGCCGCACCCACTAAACGACAAAACAACTCGTGACCCCGGTTTGCAATGCCCCAGGCTGACGCACGGTTCAGTCCCACCCTCCTGAAATGACCCTCTATCAGCCGCAGCCAAGTGTTACGTGGGGGACCCCTTGGCCTGATTCAGCCACTCGGGTCCCCAACAATGAGGATCTTATGAGCCAGATCAACCTTGGGGAAACGCACCACATGGCCGTAGAGCCGTAGGTGACGCTCCATCACAATGCAGGTAATGTGCCTCATTCGGGGCTCCATGAGCAACCGCTCATTTGACACAAAGTCAAACCAACGGTACCCAAAGATTTTCCGGAGAGACACAGTACCAAAGGAATCCAGTCTTCGTCTCAGGTCACTGGGTAGCGTCCATGTCTCGCAACCATATAACAAAACAGGAAGCACCAGGACTCTAAAGACTTGGACCTTTGTCCTTTTGCATAGACATCGGGAGCGCAACACACCTCTTTCCAACGACCTCATGACCCCCAATGCTCTCCCAATCCATCTACTGACTTCACAGGAAGAGTCACCAGAGACATGAATGTCACTGCCAAGTTAAGTAAACCTCTCAACAAGGTCAACACTCTCTCCAAAAACAGACACACTGCTGATGGCTGTGCCCAAGAGGTCATTAAAGACCTGGATCTTAGTTATTTTTTTTCAGGACACTCGCAAGCCCAGACACTCAGACTCCTCAATCAATCTCTCGAGCACCCTGATCAGAGCCTACATTGACTCCGCAAAGATCACAGCATCATCAGCAAAATCAAGATCTGTGAATCTTTCTTCCCCAACAGATGTCCCACAGACACTGAACCCCACAGCCTTGCCCAACACCCAGTCCATACAAGCATTAAACAGAGTAGGAGCAAGAACACACCCCTGATGAACCCCAGAATTGACTGGAAAAAACGTGGAGGTCCTGCCTCCACTCTGCACAGCACTCTCAGTGTACAGGCCAGCCATGATTTCCTGCGAACCCTCAGGATGTCTCAGAGGGAAGCTCGATCAAGTGAGTCAAAAACTTTGCGAAAAACGACAAAGTCTGCAAACAAAACTCTACCGATATTTGCGTTTACGATCTACGAGAACCCTCAGTGGCAGGATGTGATCGATGGTAGACTTCTCAGACGTAAAACTAGACTGTTCCGGTCGCTAGTAGGTAAGCAAGTGATCACGGATCCTATTGAGGACGACCCTAGCAAGGACCTTACCCTGCACCAACAGCAGCGTTATCCCCGTGTAGTTGCTGCAGTCCAGGCGATCACCCTTCCCTTTCCAAATAGGAACGACAAGTTTCGTCTCCCAAATGAAAGCAAAGATTGCTTGCAATGCCAGGTGGACAACCTTACCACCAGCCCGGAGAAGTTCACCCCGGATACCACAGATCCCTGCAGCCTTTCCCCCCCCTCAGCTGGTTCACTACCTGCACCATCCACAAATAGTAGGTGGCAACCTACTGGACCTAAGCTGGATCGTAAGAGTAGCAACAACAAGTCTGTGGTCAGAATTCACAAACTGGGCACTTCTGTAGACCCTGTAGTCTTGTAAGAGCCTCCAGCGTCTGCCCACAAGGATGTGATCGACGTCCTTCACTGCCCCACCAGTATTGGAGAGCCAAGTTCAATAGTGCGGTTCAGGGTGCTGGAACCAGGATCCAGCGATTCACAGCCCCTGACCATTTGCAAAGTCAAGGAACATGGAGCCACTTTCACCACAGTCACCAGACCCATGAGGACCGAGACAATGCTCATCGACAGCCCTGTCAGTACCAGCGGTTGCATTAAAGTCACCCATGACCAGAGGAGTGTCACCTTGCGGGCATCCATCAACCACTGGGTGAAGCTGCGAATAAAATGTCTCCTTCGCCGAGACATCACGGACCACGGTCAGAGCATACACGGACAACAGACAAGGCACCCAGGGAGTGCCGTAATCCGAGTCTCATAATACGCTTGTTGAAAGGACTGACATCGGACACCATCAGAAGAAGCCAATCAACCACAGCAACAGCTACTCCCCAAGTATGACAGCCATCAGACCAACCAGAACAATAAAAGGTGTATCCACCTACAGAGATCTGGCCAGTCCCCGGTCAGCGCACCTCAGAGAGTGCCACCACTGAAATGCGGAGATTCCGCAGCTCCTCCGACAGCAGAGGAAGATGATCATCTTGCCGGAGAGACAAGACGTTCCATGCGCCTGCCCTTATGGGCCGCCTCAAATTGAGACCCGAGTGTTGCCGTGCAGCGGGCCACACCTCAGCACCACACCAGTTCCGATCCCCAACAGACCTGACCCTGTTGGCTCTCCAATAGTTTCGATTCTTCCGGGGATGGGACTCTGAGGGCTTTCCCCCCATCCCCTTCATAATGCTAGCAGCCTTCCTACGGGCAGCTGCAGTAGAGTTACTCCTGCGGGGAGCAAAAAGAAATTCTTTCTGTAGTCTCTGAGCTTTGCGAAGTTTTTTTTTTAAAAAACGGTGGCTGGAGTGCCAATACTGCCACTAACCCCCATGATTTCCCAGCAAGTTGGAGGACCGCTTGTAGGGCAGTTTAACGTCATCCCCAGGACTGAAATCTAGAAATCTATAGTGCCCTCCACAATTATTGGCACCCCTGGTTAAGATGCGTTTTTAGGTTTCTAATAAATTGTTTTTTTTTCCCAAAAAATAAAGGCTTACAAAACAAAAAAGAAAAAAATCCAACCTTTAAATGAAGTATGTTTATTCATTGGGGAAAATAAATCCACATTAAGAAATACATTTTTTACATGAAATTATGTGTGCCACAATTATTGGCACCCTTGCTGTTAATATGTCGTACAAACCCCTTTAGCCAACAAGACGGCACTTAATCTTCTCCTTTAACATTTCACAAGGTTGGAGAATACAGAGACAGGGATTTTTGACCATTCCTCTTTGCACAGTCTTTCTAGTTCGTCCAGAGTCCTGGGTCCTTTCTTATGCACTCTCCTCTTCAGCTCACCCCACAAGTTTTCAATGGGGTTGAGGTCTGGGGACTGAGATGGCCATGGAAGGAGCTTGATTTTGTGCTTTCTGAGCCATTTTTGAGTAGATTTTGCCATATGTTTAGGGTCATTATCCTGCTGGAACACCGAATGACAACCCATCTTCAGCTTTCAGGCAGAGGCCACCAGATTTTGATTTCAAATGTCCTGGTATTATAAGGAGTTCATGATGCCATGCACCCTAACAAGGTTCCCAGGTCCTTTGGAAGAGAAACAGCCCAACAAAATCAGATCCTCCACCATACTTTACAGTGGGGATGAGGTGCTTTTTTGCATACTCATTCTTGGATTCACGCCAGACCCACTTAGAATGTTTGTTGCCAAAAAGCTCAATTTTAGTTTCATCTGACCAAAACACACAGTCCCAGTTGAAGCCCCAGTACCGCTTAGCAAACTCCAGACGTTTACGTTTGTGACTGGAGGTGAGAAAAGGCTTTTTCCTTGCATGTCTCCCAAACAGCTTGTTGTCATGGAGATAGCATCTTATTGTTGTCATGGAGACTTTGTGACCCCCAAGATACCACTCTTTGGTGCAGTTCTCTAACGGTGAACTTTGGAGAATGTTTTACTTCTCTTACCATCATCCTCACTGTGCGTGGTGGCAAGATAAACTTGGGTCTTTGTCCAGCCTTGTCTGTCACTGTTCCCATTGTTTTACTCTTCTTTGTTATTCCTCTGACTGTAGATACAGGCAGGTTTAGGCGAGTAGCTATTTTCTTGTAGCCATTACCTGACTTATGAAGGTCGACACACATCTGCCTTACTTGAACTGCATGTCCTCTTGTCTTTCCCATGTTGAAGAGTGGCTAAGAGCAATAGGACTCTGTGTCACGGCATATTTATACCCCAGGGACACAGGGACTCATTAATTACTAATTAAAAGTTCCAATTTAATCTGATCAACTTTAAAAACCAAACTAGAAAATTACAAAAATGCTTCAATTACATTTATTTTATTGGAATTGTTCGGAGTGCCAATAATTGCGGCACACATGATTTCATGTAAAAAATGTATTTCTTGATGTGGGATTTTGTTCCTAAATGAATAAATGCTCTTCAATTAAAGGTTGGATTTTTCTTTTTTTTGTGTTGTGAGCCTGTATTTTTTGGGAAAAAAAACAATTTATTAGAAACCTAAGAACACATCTTAACCAGGGGTGCCAATAATTGTGGAGGGCACTGTATGTTTTGTGCCAAATACTTGTATGCAAAATTTGGTTGATCTAAGTGAAAGTGTACTCAAGTTATCGTGTTTACATACATAAACAATTCCAAAAATGGATTTTTCAGACTCAGGAATGTCTAAAACATCAAGATTCATCAAAATCTCAAGGCTGAGTTTTTGGATGATTATAATACTTTCCCTATACTTCGTATATGAGAAAGTAAAAACATGAATACTGATAAAATTAAAAAAGAAATATTTGTTTCAGGACAATGGCTTTTCCCAGATTTTGAGCCCTGAAATAATTAATTACAAAAGTCAATTTCCAGGAAAAGGTACGGTCCTTAAAACTCATTGTAGTAAAAAGCACTACCTCAACCTCCAACCTAGAGAACCCCAAGGTCAAAATTTTAGATTCCAAAGTAGTCTATTTCATCAACCTGACAAAGAGGGATATGTGTGGAAAATTTTGTTAAGACTGGACTAAGGGTGTGGAATTGTACAAGGAACAACCCCACACATACATTGAGCTTTAAATGTAAAATGAAGCCACTAGGCCAAATCAAAATGAATCATGCATAAATATATATAAAAATGTGAAACAAAAACATTCCAAAAGGTATATTAATAAATGATTACTTATCCCATTCACAAATTATAATCAAAATACATCCTCAATTTGTAATTTCACTCCTTTTGTGAAATGTTGAGAAAAAATTCATTTTCCCATTGTACTCTGGGATCTCTAAAAGGAAGGGACTTTAAAATGGTTTTATATATTATAGAAATGCTGTCCGAGTTTTCAAGACTGATCAAGATCTCTTCTAGAATAGAACTAGGAGGGAAGTGAGGAAAATTGGGCAGATTTTGTTTAGCAAAGTTTCTAATTTGGAGACAGTGGAAAAATTGGATTGATGGGAAACTAAATTTAGAGTGTAATTGTTTATAGTATGCAACGACATAATTTATATACAAATCTCTAAACATTTCAAAATTTCATAATTTCAAAACATTAAAAACTGTGTAGGTTTGAGAGAGTGGAAAAAGGTGGTTATCATGTAGAGGTGCCGCAGATATAAAATATTCTCTAACTTGAAGTGCTTTCTACGTTAGTTCAATATCCTGAGTGAATGAAGGACAACTGGTTTGTTAGTATATTGACAATACCTTGTATTTACTGTTGGACAAAGCAGGGATTATAAAGAGGTATGTAGGATTTCATTTATATTGCTGACCAAGCTAGTATGTGTTCACCTATTTGTGTCAGTGTCCAGGTTTTTATAGCTTGTATGTTTGCCACACAATAGTAAAACTGAAAATTAGGTACACCCATATAAGCATCCGATTTAGCAAATTTAAAAGTTAATCTTAGTATTCTCTTTAATAGTACTTTCTAAACATAGTCCTGAAGACAAAACTGTGGCTGTAGGTTTTCAGACCCACCAATTTTCATAACTAGTGACTCTTTTCAGTTTTAAGTTGTTTAAATAAAATACATTTTGTGCTGTCAAACTTCATAGTGTGGGATTTACTTTTTGTTAAAAAAAGGAGGATCTGGCCCACCCAATCATAGCTGATGTAAATGTATAGTTAAAAGAAAAAACTGGTGTCTGCAATGTTGCCTTCACCGCTATTAAATAACTATCAGCATTAGGATACAAATAAACAAACAAAACTCCTCAGGAAAAAAGTGAACTACAAAGTGACAAGTTTATAATTATGGCAAAAATTATAAACATGTATTAAATGTTTATGAATGTAAAATTCCCCACTCCTGTACTTTAATATAAGCAAAAAGTCGGAAAAATTCAGCTAATTTAGCAATTACATTAAGGACTGCTTAAAAAACCGATTCTGATTGTAGCGAAAGCCTGCAGACACAGGGAAATCCCAGAACTGAACATTAAAACCAATTCAGTCAAAATACTCAACTTGAAAACCAATGACAAGCTAAAAGAAACGTATTAAAATAAATATAACCGAGTGAAGGGTAATAAGATCGCTGCCTATTCAGTTCCAAGATGAGGCACGACGGGAGCATTACTTGTTCACCAAAAACGAAAACCTCCAGTAATATTAAGTTTAAGAATTTGAATATATGTGATGAATTTCTATAATAAAGTTACTACTCGCTGTGTTTGCACATACAGTATATCATGACGCTCAATCATAAAAAAGACGTTCGGGGGGAGGGGGAGTTTCAATTCAACGCGAGCAAAAATCGCAAGAGACGCACATAGATGGGCGCGCGTATGACGTAAGCAAGCACGGGTCTCAAATTGAAGACAAAACGCAAGTGTGTTGCTTACAACACCGATAAAACACACTGTGACAGCCTGCATGTGACAATGCCGTCAAACTACAGTACACACCTTATCCACGGTTTAAAATTAAAATTTTGTAACAACTTACCTCTTAATATTACCGAAAACAATTCATCTAAATGTTAAACTTCAGCCCAATACTCTGTAATGTAACATAGTTTTCCCTGTTAGCACTACCGGGTTTCCAAAGTTTGAACAGGAATAGGACGCACACAACAGGAAAGTGTTACGTTTGACAGACAACAGCTAAGAACCAAACATCTGCTGACTCTTTGTAGACAGACAATTAATCTAGCCAATTACGTGTCGAGGTAAAAGGACTCATTTTTATTCTTCGGGTTTGATTTCAGATAGGCTAAGAGCATTGGTTGTAAGCGTTACAGGCGGGTCACGTGACTGAGCCGCAGTTTTTAGTGCTATTTAAATACAGGATCGCCTAATTGAGTTGGATTTTACCGTAACAGGAGCAGTGACAAGAGTGTTAATGTATACAGCAGAATTTTAACTTTTCGTAATTAGCCTTGGTGACTAATGCAATAATACATAACCGGCGTATCTGATATTTTTCGAAAGAGCACATGGTTCTGGAATTTGGTGTTATTTAGTTCTAATTTATCTAATACGCAGAGCCGCTTGTGTTTACCAAAACCGTATACAGTGCCATGAAACATTATCAAAGACGTTTATTCAGGATGGGACCAAGCTTTCTTCTCAAAACCTGATTATAATCTGTTTCGATATGCTTCCTGAGGTAGAGCAAATCCGACGGTATCGACGGGAGGGGCTTTGGAGCTGTGTTCAGCTTTAAAACGAACTCAATTACTGAAAGACCTGTTGTATTAGACGTCCCTCATACTGTAAAGACTGCCAGGCCTGTCCAATATGGGGAAGGAAGAGTGCAGAGCGCTCCTGGAGGCATTAAACAAAGTGGCTGCCTGTTACAGGCATTTGGTTGTAACCATCGGAGGAACGTCTGATTCGCAGAACTTGAGAGAAGAGCTAAAGAAAACTAGGAAAAAGGCACAGGACTTGGCAGTAGCAAACCGGAATAAACTCACTATGTTCCTGAAAGATAAAACCATTAGCAAGGACGATCGGGTAGAATATGAGAGGCTATGGGTTATTTTTACGACGTGCATGGAAATCCTGGAGGTAGACATGAGAAAGGCATTGGAGATGGGACAGGAGTTCCAGCTGAATGCACCCAAAAGGAATCTCATTCAGACAGGTATGAGTGGCGGGACAACTGGCGTGGCTGCCAGGGCTATGAGCGCTCAGAACATGAAATACGAGGCAGACAACAACATCGACGTTGTTGATTTGAAAGACTTAGAGAATGAGATAAACCAGGTGGGCGAAATGATGATGGAGATGGAGATGAAGGTGAACGTTCCTAACTGGACAGTGGAAGCAAAGCAGGACCCCGGTGCTGAGCTGCAGTCCATTATTAGTGTCGGCGCTTCCTCTGTCGGCATGATCTCTTTAAACGAGCAAAATAAGTCCGTCTGCGATATAACTCGCCTTCTGGCTGGAATCATATTCACTGCCGTCCTGATCATCGCTGTAGTTTTAGCAGTTCTAGTTATACAGCTATCCTGAACTCCTAAATATATTTTAACTCCCTCAGTGTTTACAGTGTCACGGATTATAAAATGTTGTTGTCCTTTGACCTTTCAGGGGCTAGCTTCTTTTGCCCATTTTTACATTTATAACACAAAGATCATATTTGATTGGTGTACACGACAGAAGTTTTTATCTGGTGAATAAGCTTGCAGCAAGACAGTCTATTTTTTCTTCAGAATAAGAATGAAATATACAAGGAAAGAGAAAGCGAATGAAGCATGCCTTTTACAAATACTGTACATTAAACTAGTGTAAAGGATTGATGCTTTTTAAACACGACAGCGATACGATAGGGGAGTGACTTTTAACAATCATAAGACTAGAATGGTCTTTCCGATCACTGCTGGTTATATATCTTCGCCAATTACGGAAGACAACCGTAGAAAATGGCTGTCAGGCGCTGAAATGTTTGTCTTGTTTGTGATTTACCCCCGCCTTTTTAAAAATCCTTTACGATCCATTATAAACAACGGGCAGATGTGTCGGGATTTACGTCGGGATAAAGACGAAGAACACTTATCCCTGGAGATTAAGGAAGGTTTATTGCTAAAAATAGACAATTTCTGATTTGAGTTTTTTTTTTCTTTCATTTCTGACGTTCAAATATGTTACGTAAACGATAGGTTCAGATACCTGTTAACTCAGCTGCCATAAGGTCTTATTTTACTTCTTTAAAGGGTTTCGCGTGGTTACAGCATATCCGTAAATATCATCCCCCCATCTTTCCTTTTTAACGCATTTGTTTGGTTTCTCTTTTGTGTATTTGTCCAGTTGATGCTAATGTAAATTATCTGAAATGTAGTGTGAAAAACACCTTAGTACTTCTGTCCTTTGCACCACCGGTACCTTTATAAAGCTTGGATATGTTTGCAGTGATGTGCTCAAGTCGTACTAGGGGCATCCTAATTTTTTCAGTCAGGGGAATGTGGAAAGGTGGAAAAACTTGTAATTTTTTTTATTCTCTTTCGAAATGTTTGCAGTATGCAGTCATGCCTGGTTAATGTAAACATTTGGGTCATTTATGAAAATAAACAAATGGTAATTGACATGCCTGTCCAGCTTACTTTATTTCTAGAGCATACAACTTGTGAAATTTGCTGTTCTGTTTGTTGTAAAGAAGTCTACCCATTTCCAGTTATGTAAATAGCTGATGGCACATTGCTTTTCACAGTTCATCTGGCAACAGCAGCATGACTTGGGTGAGTTTAGTAAAGCCAGTTTTAGGCTAACATGCCTGTATTCCGTTTCAAAGTTCAATGGTATGCTTTAACTCTCTGAAAAGAAACATTAAATGCTGCTTATAAATCATGAATGTTAAATTTCATTTTTATATACTTGGAGTAGGTAGGAATCAATTATATGAGTTTCAGATATGTTTCTGATTACTTGACTAGAAGAAAAAAATATGATTTGTACTCAAATGTTTTAACTTCATATTCTTCACAAACAAGCCATTGTCTCTGGAGCATTGAAGTAGCAGTGCTGACCAGTGACCACTTTTGCTACTCCTTGCTTATAAAACTTTACTTCCTAAATATATTTCTAAATATATAAATGGTAGAAAACCAGTCTTCATGCAAAAAGGATGTGATGTTCAATTCAAATTAAGCAATGTGTTATGTGAAAGTTGAATCTTGAGATTTCTTTAGGTTCTTACTTAACGTTTGTTAATATGTTAGTTGAATGAAAGTAAACTGTTTTGGGCTTAATGAAGTGTTCTTGTTAAAACATTTCTCATATTTATGTATCACAATCTTTATATACATTCTGTGTTGCCACAATTTGTGAATGATCCACAGCACAAACTGTATTTCATTATCTGTATGTTTGTATTTAAACATTCTGAATATAGTGCTTTTTATGAATATGATGTTTGTAGACCTATAAACATGAAGCTATTAAATGTATAAATAATCTCTGGTATTTGACACACATGGTTTAATAGGTGATACTGTCAAAAACCTTCCATTTAAATAATTCTTTCAAGGCTTCCATATGAAACAGGTATAGCAAAAGTGACTTCAGAGAGAGTCACTAGATGTGTCCATTTAATACCATACAATTTTGTAAACCCACTTAATCCTGAGCAGGGCCAAAAGGGGCTGGAGCCTATACCAGCAATAAACATTCACAAGGCAGGAACAATACCCTGGATGTCAAGTCCATCGCAGGGTAAACACACTTGCATGCACACACCACACGCACTAGGGCCAACAACTTAGCATCATTTATCCATAAAAAGTTTTGGACTGTAGGAGCAAATAAGAGCTCCCATAGGAAACCCCTTCAGACACAGGGAGAACATGCAAACTGCACACACTGAGGACTCATTATGAAAACCATGGTTATCTTACTAGGAGGCAACAGTGCCACCATTGCACTGCCCTATCCATTTAATATCAAAATTAATTTATCTTGAATGATCAAGCCCACTTAATCCAACTCAGGGTCACCACGGCCAAAGCATATCCAGATAGCCCTTTAGATTGGACAGGAACCTCACCTGGAAGGGGAGATAATGAGTTGTATTAGTTGTTTTTAAAGTCACAAATTAACCTAACAAACACATGTTAAGGATATGTGAGAAGAACCAGAGTAGCCAGAGAAAAACATATGAAAAGAGATGTTGGAAAATTACCTATTCTGTATGTAAAATTTTCATTTTCATTCTGTGAATACCAGTTTACAGTTACTGATAACTAGTAGGCAGTGGTTGTCAAGGCATATCCGGTCAATTTGTTTTTGTTATCTCAGTTAAATATATGGAATTATTTTAAAAATATCACACTTTAAATCTGTACATTTTATCATAAAAATTATATGTTTCTGGTGTTTTTGAAATCTGTTTCCAAAACATTTTCAGTGCTGTTTTCATAAAAAAAAACTGCAAAATATGGTGTTGAATAGCTTTAGCATTAACTAAATATACTGTATTCAATTCAGTGAATCATATGTAGTTTAAGTAGAAGTGTTAGCATTAAATGATAAAGTTCTGAACATCATACATGTTATTTTTTGTAAAGTGAAAACATTTCAATTAAAAGCAGCACAGCTAGGTTAAAGCAGGTCAGTGAACAGTCATAAATCAACTATCAGTGTATCTACAGAAGCTCTGTATTTCTTTATTTAAAGAGCTTCTGTAAAAAGACAAATTTCCCCTTTGGGGCAAATGCAGCTCTATCTATCTATCTATCTATCTTTCTGTCTGTCTGTTCAAAGGTTCTGAACCTTATTGTATGACACTAGATACAGTCTTACCTCTGCTCTTTAATGCTGAATGTATGATATGAAAATTTCACATGAGTTGACTTCACACTAAACAAACTAAAGCTGTTAAATGAATAATGATTTATGCTGGAATATGTGTTGTGAATATCATAAATAAAAAAATGATTCTAAGTGTCAAGTACATTGCAAGCAAAAAATGGTATCAAGAACAGTAAATAAAGGTAAAGTTTTCACTTGGCACAAAAATAGGATAGCCAATAAATCTTTATAATGCAGTCTGTCATAAAGATACATAAAATGAACTACACAAGCATTTTTAAAATCAAGTTTATTTTACAGCATTTTAAAGTGTTACACACAGGTAACAAGCCCTGATATAAATGCTGCAGAAGAAGAGCAACAGTGAACTACAGTGAAAAAAATATGGCTTTTTGAAATTAATTTTTAAGGTTAGTCGATGCATGATTTTTTTCATGTAAATCCACAAATGTACAGTATGTTTATTTTTATTTTTATTTGCCATTTGATTCTTAGTAGCATCAGCTCAACAATTTTGGGTAGAGTTTACTACATTTTTTTAAGTAATTGCAGCTCACTCAAAAAATAACTTTTGGGATTTTGATAATTATTTAATGCCATGTTTATCAACTTAAATAAATTAAGTAAATTATACTTAAATAATATGTGGTATTTATGGCTTAAATTAATTAATCACACCTAGTTTATTCAGTAATGACAAAAAACTTTTTTATAAATGGGGTGTAATAAACAGTCAAATAACCATTTATAATATATCAACACCAACTATAAAGATTAAGAAATACTCATTTGTTTTGGTTGATTGCATTTTTTGCAAAAAATAAACACTAATTACCATGCTGTTTTGGAACCAAAGAAAAAAATGCTTCTGTGATGTCGGGTGCCAGTGCATTAAAAAAAAGTATCATAACTTAACTTACACAACCACACTAAACTGATGGCATTTCAATTTACTGAAATTCTTAAAATTTCTTTCCTTGCAAAAAAAAGAGGCAGAGCTTTATGCAAAATATGTTTAAGTTAAAACAACTTAATTCAAATGTGTGTCAAGAAAATTGGAATATTATTATATTTGATTATTAAAAATAATGATTTTATGTATAATGGAGAGAAAAAGTTTATTTCATAATAGAAGCCAATAGTAACCAATGGTTTTTTGCTAAAATATTGTTATATCATTACTTGTGGAATAACCAGCTCATATCATGAGCATGAAGCTGATTATTCCAGATCTAATAATTTAGCAATATTTTAGCAAAAAAAGCATGCATTTTGCACATTTTGTGCGTATGAAAGATTGACTGAAATGTAGATTGTGTGACACAAGTATTGTGAGATTTGTTTTATGGACTTTTTAACATCTTTGGCCATTTTACAGCTTTGGTCACTATCCACTTCTGTTATTTCATAAAATCTTTCCTTCTATTCTGTATGAAAACATAAGACTAAAAATGTTTCACAACCACCACAACAAACAAAATGAGTTAATATTAAAAAAATGCAATTTTGTGTAAAGTATTTAAATAGGTCCTTTCCACCGTTTGTCATGTGTTGAGTTAGATTCTAAACATTTTCAACGTTCTATATTTATCATATGTTCAAAGTTTATTGAAAAAACAAGAATCAAAGTAAACTGTAGGTCTCTTGATTAAATTATGTGGTTATTTTTGTTTGGATGTGAATAGCAATTGCACTTCACAAATACAAAAAGAATTATCCTTTGTTACTGAGCAATAAAATACATGTGATACAAAGTTTGTTACTCTAAATCTTCGAATGGTACCTATTACATAAGTGGCACACTTAAAACTAAACTGGATTAGTATCCTTGAAATGCTTTGCTTACCAATGTGATTTGTCAGCAGACTCAAGTACACAGTAATTTCTTTTGAAAAGCCATGTGGGAGGCAGTCATCCATTTGCTTCCATTTAGCAGAATGATCCACAGAGTGAAAGGAGGATTAAGGGGTTTAAGTAGGTGACAAAGGACAAGCATGGTGTGCTAGTGGTCATAAACCAGATTAAAAGATGGTAGCTGTTTAGCTCTCATTGTATGCAAGCTTTCCTCGTTTTTTCGTAACTGTATGATTCTATGACAGTATATGTTTTAATATTATTAAAAGTCACGACAGCATCAAACTTCACTGTACAACCTTTATTAAATACATAATTAAACTTATCCTAAAATACAGTTTACACTTTGTCAATATTTCCATCTATCCTTTATCTAAACCTACTTAATCCAATTATGGGGTGATTGAGGACTAAAACCTATCCCGTTGGCTTTGTTGCCAGGCAGTATGGAGGAATATTTCGGACAAAAATAAATAAATAAATGAGTAAATAAATAAAATTACAGTGAAATGTGAGCATGAATAAATAAATGTGTCATGAAATGAGAGCCTAAATAAATACATTTGTCATGAAATGAGAGCATAAACAAATAAATGTGTCACAAAATATGTTTTTTGATGCTTATTTATTTATTTAATTTTGTCCGTAACATTCCTGCAAACCGTCATGAAATACGACTTGAAATAAAACTGTCACTTTCACTCGTCAAAGTTGAGAGGGTGGGCTCTAACACGCTCTGTAGTTACTGATTGGTGAATCGATAGCACAAGAATTAATTAGAAAAATGCTTACTACTGCCGATGAAATGGATTCTGCCGAAGATATTACATATTTCAGTTACTACACTCCAGTTCAGGTGACACAGTTCCCTGCTCTGGCCGTCCATCCTTCGACATTCCAGCTGAGTCAATAGAACACCTTCTGTTATGCAGTTTAAAAGTACGACAGATTGCAGATCTATATGGTGTATCGGAGAAGATGATCACAAGGCGAATGAGCCAGTTTGATATACGGTAAGCTGCAACGGCTGTATTAGTTTAGGTACTTTGACATGGAATGCCCAAAGCAGCTCCAACTAATATTTTGAACTGAGTATTTGACTCTTGCTTTACGAGTATAAAGTCAGATGCATATTCACAGCTACTTTTTCAAACAACTTTGCTACTGATCAGAGCTGTAGAGTTGTTTGAAAAACGTAGCTGCGAATATGTCACCTGAACTGGAGTGTAGTCGAGTTCGTTCCACACGTTCTTCGATAATTTCAAAAATAGTTTTATCTATATCGGAGTTTAAAAGGGCCGCCAACATTGTAATTTCTTCCAATAAATCTTCAATTTTCTTTCAGAAATACGTAATATCTTCGGCAGAATCCATTTCATCGGCAGTAGTAAGCATTTTTCTAATTAATTCTTGTGCTATCGATTCACCAATCAGTAACTAGAGGGCGTGTTAGAGTCCACCCTCTCAACTTTGACGAGTGAAAGTGACAGTTTTATTTCAAGTCGTATTTAATGACGGTTTGCAGGAATGTTACGGACAAAATTAAATAAATAAATAAGCAACAAAAAACATATTTTGTGACACATTTATTTATTTACGCTCTCATTTAATTACATATTTATTTATTTAGGCTTTCATTTCATGACACATGTATTTATTTATGTTCACATTTTACAGTACTTTTTATTTATTTGCGCATTTATTTATTTATTTAATTTTGTCCGAAATATTCCTCCATAAGGCAGGAGGTGTTCCATGTCTCTGTAATGCAAAAAGCAGGTTTCTAAAATGGATGGATATACTAAATGTATACTTTAAATTGTATGGAGCATATTCTTAACATATCTCAGCTGGATGCTAAATATTTCATAATGCTTTCTATTCCCTGAAATGTTGCAAAAATCATTCTATTTGGACCAATTGCTAAGGACTCAGTTTAATTTGTATTAAACATAAGTCACCATTAATGCTGTACATGGTGATGAGTTAAGGGGAAAATAACACAAATGCCAAACCAGCCTACCTGTTAAGAACAAGATTGTGCTTTTTATTTCTAGATGAATGTCATGTTCACACACTGAACACTGATACACTTGTATTTTTTTTTTTATTAATTTTATTACAATCAATACATAGCAATCAAGTTTTTACAAAAAAAAATTATGCTAAGAACAGATCGATCCCCACCCTTGAGAGAGAGAGCAAGCCAAACGGTGTAAAATTTAAGGCTTGTAAAAATACCTAAATCAACAAATTCTCTGTGCTTTATAAAATCATTTCAAAATATTACTGATTAGATCCTGCCAAGTTTTGAAAAAAGTCTGCACAGATCCTCTAACTGAGTATTTGATTTTTTCCAATTTTAAATAATATAACACATCAGTTTCCCACTGACTTAAAAGAGGAGAGTTTGGGTTCTTCCAGTTTATCAGAATAAGTCTGCGTGCCAACAGTGTAGTGAATGCAATCACAATTTGTTTGTCTTTCTCCACTTTAAGACCCTCTGGAAGAACCCCAAACACAGCTGTTAATGGGTTAGGAGGGATTGTGAGTCCAAGACTGTCTGAGAGGTAATTAAAATTTTTGTCCAGAATAATGTTAATTTGGTGCAGGCCCAGAACATGTGACCTAGTGAGGCTGGGGCTTGGTTGCAACGTTCGCAGGTTGGATCATGCCCTGGAAACATTTTGGAGAGTTTTAGTGAGACAGATGTGCTCGATATATAATTTTGAGTTGTATAATTGTATGCTTTGCATATGGAGCTTGAGTGAATTCTCTGCATTGCTACTTTCCACTCCTTTTCTGATATATTAATTGAGAGGTCATTTTCCCAGTGTCCTCTTGGATCTTTGAAAGGAAGGGATTGTAAAAGGATTTTATATATTGTAGAGATGGAGTCTAACTCCTTGAAATTGAGCAATAATTTTTCCAGCGTGGATGAGGGTGCAAGATGAGGAAAATCTGGAAGGTTCTGTTTAACAAAGTTCCTGATTTGAAGATAGTGAAAGAAATTTGTAGCTGGAATGTTAAATTTGGAATGTAATTGTTCATAGGATGCAAAGGCGTTGTCTATATAAAGATCTCTAAGCAAGTTAATTCCAAATTTTTCCAGATATTAAAACTGCATATGTTTGTGAGGGTTGAAAGAGGTGGTTCTTTTGCAGGGTGCCACAGAAAGAAGCTTCTCCGTCTTAAAATGCTTTCTACATTGGTTCCAGATTCTAAGTGAGTGGAGCACAATTGGGTTATTAGTGTATTGCCGATAGCGTGTGTTTATTGGAGCACAAAGCAAGGAATACAAAGAAGTACTGCAGGATTTTACTTCTATTGCGGTCCATGCCTGTGTATGTTCTTCTATTTGTGTCCAGGTTCTTATCGACTGTATATTTGCGCCCAGTAATAAAACTGGAAGTTAGGTAGAGCCATGCCGCCTTCTGCCTTTTGTCTTTGTAGGGTCGCTCTTTTGATGCGTGGATGTTTAGAATTCCAAATAAATGAGGTTATTGTTGAATCTAATTGCTTAAAGAACGATTTATTAATGTATATTGGTATGTTTTGAAATAAAAAGGAGCTTAGGAAGAATATTCATCTTAACAGTGTTAATTCTTCCAGCTAGTGTGAGATGAAGGGTTGACCATCTATGCAAGTCTTGTTTAATTTTTTCCATGCAGACGACGAAATTTTGTTGATAAAGAGCTTTATGTTTACTTGTGATGTTTACCCCGAGGTATTTAAACTGTTCTGCAATGATAAAAGGAAGGGTGTCTAATCTAATATTATATGCTTGAATTCACGGAAAGAGTACACTTTTATTCAGATTAATTCTGAGACCAGAGAGCTTTTGAAATTCTGTGAGTGCTGCTAAGACTGCAGGCACAGAATTTTCTGGGTCCGATATATACAGTACCATGTCATCTGCATATAATGAGATTTTCTGTTCCAGTCCTTCTCTGCTAATCCCCTTTATCTGATCAGTATTTCGACAATGTATTGCCAGTGGTTCAATGGCAATTGCAAACAGCAGTGGTGACAAAGGGCATCCTTGTCTTGTGCCACGTTCTAGTTTAAAGTAGTCTGAGCAAATGTTATTGATGCAAACTGAAGCTTCTGGGTTAGTATACAGTAATTTAATCCATGCACAAATGTTCGGCCAAACCCAAACTTCTCCAAAATAGTAAAAGGTATTTCCATTCAATCATGTCGAATGCTTTTCTGCATCCAATGATAATAATATTTCTGGGGTGTTTGATTTAGTTGGTGAGTATATTACATTAAACAGGCGTCGAAGATTTGAAGATAAGTGTCGGCCCCTAATAAATCCAGTTTGGTCTTGTGATATTACTGAGGGAGCACTTTCTCCATCCTTCTAGCTATGATTTTAGAGAGTATTTTAACGTCGTTATTCAGAAGTGAAATTGGTCTGTATGATGCACATTGTAATAAGTCCTTATTTTGTTTTGGAAAGACAGTGATTAGTGCTTGGCGAAAGGTTTGTGGAAGAGATTGGTTATCTCTGGCTTCTGTAAATGTTGCTAATAGGAGGGAGCTAGCTGAGCGGAGAATTTCTTGTAAAACTCTGCAGGGTAGCCATCAGGGCCTGCTGCTTTTCCACCTTGGAGTGACTTTATAGCATCCAGTAATTCTGATAATGACAGAGGTTTATCGAGTCCTCCACACTAATAAGCGTCAATTTGTGGTATCTGTAATTTATCCAGAAATGCATTAGATTGTATATTGTCTTCTTTAAACTCAGTAGTATATAGGGATTTATAGTAGTCTCTAAAAGTGTACATTATATTTTTGTGTTCGATGATTTTATCTCCGTTAGTGTTAGTAATTACGAGATTGCGCTTGCACATCTTGCTTGTGAATTTGTTGCTAAAAGCTTATTAGCTTTCTCTCCATGTTCATAATAATGATGTCTGGATTTGTAAATTAGTTGTTCGGTTTCTTTAGTTGTCAAGAGGTTTAATTCTGAATGTAGAGCCTGCCTCCTCTTATGTAGAGTCTCGCTTGGTAGTCTGGCATGTTCTTCATCTATTTTAGTAATTTCGCTTTTTATCTCTGCTACTTTCTTAGCGGATTTATTTCTGTGGGAAAGATATGAGATAATCTGTCCTCTTAAGAAGGCCTTAAGAGTTTCCCAGAGTATTCCTGCAGAGATCTCAGGGGATGTATTTGTCTCTAGAAAGAATTCGATTTGTTTGGATATAAATTCAGTACAATTCTCGTCAGCTAATAGAAGCGGATTGAGGCGCCATCTGCGGGGTGAGTGTATGGGGCTTAGTAATTTCAGCTCCAAGATCATCGGAGCATGGTCTGAAATAACAATAGCATCGTATTTACAAGATTTAATCTTAGGCAAGAAGTTATTATCTATAAAGAAGTAATCAATCCTTGAGTAGCAATGATGTACTGGTGAGTAGAAAGAATATGTTCTTGAATTTGGGTTTAAAACCTCCAGGGATCTGATAAGTTGTGATCAGTTATAAACTTTGTAATTATCTTTGCGGTGTTAGTTGCGTTCCCCTGTGGAGGAAGTCTTATCTAAAAGTGGATTTAGAACACAATTAAAGTCCCCAGCCATTATAAGTTTATGAGTGTTCAGATTGGGAATGGATGCAAATAAATTTTGTATAAATTCCTTATCATCAACATTAGGTGCATAAACATTTATCAAAATCATTTTACAGTTAGATAAGTCTCCCATGACCATCACATATCTCCCTTCAGGATCCAATACTACATCTGATGCTACAAATGGTACTGTTCTATGTATGAGAATTCCCACCCCTCTAGTTTTCTTTGTAAAACTAGAATGGAACATTTGGCCAGTCCAGTCTTTTTGCAGCGGAACTGATCCTTACTTAGTAAGTGGGTTTCCTGTAAAAATACTATTTTAGCATTTAGACCTGTTAGGTGAGAAAGTACTTTCTTTCTCTTTAATTCGTGATTCAGGCCTTTAACATTCCAGCTTACGAAGTTAACTGTCCCATCATGGAGACACTGATTCTGAGTTTTTGGTGTCATATTATAGTCTTAACTGGAAGTGAAATAGTTTAGGTCTTAATTTCCTATTCCCCCAAGAGTTGTTGCCATGCAGCTTATTATTACGTTGATAGTTATAATTATAAAGATTGAGATGATAGATTAGATATAGATCAAGCCTGCTCTCTTTCTCTTCCCCTTAACCCCCACCCTCCCTTTTTGCCTCCCCAGGTGAGGCTAAAACCCACTTCATGCAGTCCCAGTCCTCTGACATACCCAGAGACAGAGCACGTCCAAAGCACATCAAGCCCCCATGCAGTGGCGCTTTAAGGTTAAAAGATAGAGATATCTGTTACCAATATAGTCTTTAAAAGAGGAAAAAGAAAAAAAGAAAAGAATTTTGCACTTAATATATATATATATATATATATATATATATATATATATATATATATATATATATATATATATACATATAATCTTCATCAATTTTAGTGCATTAAGATGATATCCCCAGATAATAAACCCAGGTGATGGTGTTAAAGATGTGTCCAAAACAAGCATAACAAGTCTTAATGCAGTAATAGCAATAACAGCAAACCAAGGGTATGATATTGAACAGTCTCATTTAGGGTACACATGAAATAATTAGAAAAGAAAAAAGAGGAGGAAAACGTAATTAAGCACAATAAAACATAAACATTTAGCCCTAGTAATACTAAGTAATGATAAGTAATAAGTAAGTAATAATAATATGAGAATATGAGAGAATATATTGCGATAAAAACCCGTATTTTAAAACAAATAGATCAGACAGTAGATTATTAATCCTAGCTTTATCATTTACCGCCATGACTCACAATTATGTATCAGAATAGTCCGGGATCAGCTTTCTTAATTCATTTTCTGCTTCCTCCTTGCTAGCGAAAACATAGAAATGACCCTGCCATTCCACTTTCAGTTTTGCGGATACAGGAGGCCGTATTTGACATTGGCTTGCCGTAGCGCTGTTTAATATTATAGAAGGCGCGCGCTTATAGCTGTTGCTGGAGAGAAGTCAGGGAAGACGAATGTGGCAATCTTCATATATAATATCTTCCTTTTTTCCTGAGGAGTTCCATCACTTCTAACTTAAATGGTAATCGTTCAAAGCGAACTATAAAAGATCTTGGTCGGGGTCTGACGGTGTTTGATCCAGCGCTGTAAGCCGCTGCTATCTCAGATTCTGCTTTAAAGTCGCCCCCGATTATTTTAGAAAAAAGTTCAGTTGCGAATTTCACAGGGTTTAAACTTTCTCGATTCTCCGGCAGGCCTTCAATTCTGACATTATACCTTCTACTCCCATCTTCTAAAGCAGCCAGTCTGTCTCCAAGTTTTTCTCCGAGTTTTTTACATTCCGAACTGACATTTACTGCTCTTTCCTCGGCACTGGCAGCTAGATGTTCGGCTATTTCGATCCGATTCGTGAATGTCTCACTAAGATGCTCCAATTGATACACTTGTATTTTAAATGTGCTTATTATAATAGCACCAACTCATCACAGAGAGATAGACATGAGGCATAAAATGTGATTTGTGCATCTGGTTACTTGCTTTTAGTATATCATCCATCCATCCACCATTTTAAACTAAACTTGGACAGGATTTCTGCTCACTTCTGTACACAAACACACTTTTTCATTCCCAGCACATTTAGACTCTTTATAAGTGTCATGATGAGAATGCTATCAGAAGTTCTTCATATGAACTCACATGCTGGGCATACTTATAGTCATCGTTTAGCCAAATATGCATGTTTTTAAGCTGATATGCATGATCTAGGAGACAAACCCATTCAGACTTGGAGAAAACATGCAGACATCACAAACACAACACTTACATTAAATTTCCTTAAGGATACAGAATCTGAGGGAACAGTGCTAACCACTGAGGCACTTAGTTTTAAAATATGCATTCATATGCATGCTGCATTAGTAATCATCATCAATTTTTAAACACATTTACTAAGTAAAGGGCTTGATAACTGGATTATATTCAAGCAGCATTGGGTGCAGAGCAAGAACCACTTCTGAGCAAGTCCCTGGTCCATAGCTGGGCACATTCCCTCACATGCGCAACCTCAGTCATAAAAGGCAATTTTTTTAAGTCAGTAATTAACCTAACATGCACATATTTAGGCTGTTGGAGGAAAGGACACAGTAACAAGAGAAATGCATTTTTATTTTAATTTCATTTCCTAATGCTCCTGTTGTAAAAATACAGTATAAGTTGTGGCAGAGTAGAAATATACTACATTAATACCTCTAATCTATTTAAAGTTAAGAGAAAAGAAAGGTGTTTGAGTTATGGTCATTGGAAAAAGGATACCTGATCTACCCCAACTGGCAACCTATCACTTCCATGAATATTCTACAATGTATATACTTTACTGTCATATGGAGTCCATAGTGTACACTATATCTAATCTGCCCCCAACTGGCAATCTTATCACTTTTCAAATTTCCTGCAATGTACTTTAGTGTCATCTAGAGTCCATACTACTGTATACACTAAAGACATTCATCTGCTGCAATAACAATTTCACATCAATACATTGCAAATTAGGGGAGAGGTCAGGTCAGGTTGGGGAGCATGAAGTGGTACAGCGTGTTGCCACAGCCAGCACATGAGAAAACATCGGCATCCTGTTTGGCAACCCCCCAGGCAGACATGCGGTCCAGTCCCAACCTCCAGAAATGACCCTCTATCTGCCACAGCCAGGTGTTATGTGGGCATCCCGAGACCCCGTAATACTTGAACTCCTCCACCTGGGGCAGGATCTCGCTTCCAACCCTGAGAGGATGCTCCACCCTTTTCTGGATGAGGACCATGTTCTCGGATTTGGAGGTGCTGATTTCCATCCCAGCCACTTCACACTCAGCTGCAAACCGATACAGAGAGAGACAAAGATCATGGCCTGATGAAACAAACAGGACAACATCATCTGCAAAAAGCAGTGACCCAATCCTGAGTCCACCAAACCGGATCCCCTCAACACCCTGGCTGTGCCTAGAAATTCTGTCCATAAAAGTTATGAACAGAATCAGTGGTAAAGGGCATCCTTGGCCGAGTCCAACTCTCACTGGAAACGGGTTCGCAATACAGCAATACAGACCAAGCTCTGACACCAGTTGTACAGGGACCAAACGGCCCTTATCGGGGGATTCCCCGAGGGACACAGTCGAACACCTTTTCCAAGTTCACAAAACACATATAGACTAGTTGGGCAAACTCCCATGCACACTCCATGACCCTGCTAAGGGTGTAGAGCTGGTCCACTGTTCTGCGACCAGTACAAAAAGCACACTGTTCCTCCTGAATCCAAGGTTCGACTATCTGACGGACCCTCCTCTCTAGGACCCCCGAACTGACTTTTCCAGGGAGGCTGAGGAGTGTGATCCCTCTGTAGTTGGAACACACCCTCCGGTCTTCTTAAAGAGGGGGGGCCACCACCTTAGTCTGCCAATCCAGAGGCACTGTCCCCAATGTCCATGCGATGATGCAGAGGCTTGTCAACCAAGACAGTCCTCGAACATCCACAGCCTTGAGGAACTCTGGGCATATCTCATCCACCCCCGGGGCCCTGCCACCAAGGAGTTTTTTGACCACCTCAGTGACCTCAGTCCCAGAGATGGGGGAGCCCACATCCGAGTCCCTAGTCTGTGCTTCCTCATTGCAAGGCATGTTAGTGGGATTGAGGAGGTCTTCGAAGTACTCCCCCCCACCGACCCACAACATCCCGAGTCGAGGTCAGCAGCGCACCATCCCCACCATATACAGTGTTGACGCTGCACTGCTTCCCCATCCTGAGACCCCGGATGGTGGACCAGAATCTCCTTGTAGCCGTCCGAAAGTCGTTCTCCATGGCCTACCCAAACTCCTCCCACACCCGAGTTTTTGCCTCAGCAACCACCGAAGCTGCATTCCTCTTGGCCTGCCAGTACTTATTAGCTGCCTCCAGAGTCCCACAGCACAAAAGGGTCCTGTTGGACTCCTTCTTCAGCTTGAAGGTATCCCTCACCTCCGGTGTCCACCAACAGGTTTGAGGATTGCCGCCACGACAGGCACCGACCACGTTACGACCACAGCTCCGGTCAGCCGTCTCAACAATAGAGGCACGGAACATGACCATTCGGACTCAATGTCCCCCACCTTCCTCAGGACGTGGTCGAAGTTCTGCCAGAGGTGGGAGTTGAAGCTGCTTGTGACAGGGGACTCTGCCAGACGTTCCCAGCAGACCCTCACAACATGTTTGGGCCTACCAGGCCTGACTGGCATCCTCCCTCACCATCGAAGCCTACTCACCACCGGGTAGTGATCAGTTGACAGCTCCACCCCTCTCTTCACCTGAGTGTCCAAGACATGTGGCCTCAAGTCCGACAACACAACCACAAAGTCAATTTTTGAACTGAGACCTAGAGTGTCCTGGTGCCAAGTGCACATGTGAACACCCCTATGCTTGAACATGATGTTCGTTATGGACAATCCATGATGAGCACAGAAGTCCAATAACAAAACACCGCTTGGGTTCAGATCAGGGGAGCCATTCCTCCCAATCATGCCCTTCCAGGTCTCACTGTCATTGCCCACATAAGCATTGAAGTCTCCCAGCAGTACGAGGGAGTCCCTAGAAGGTATGCCCTGTAGCACCTCCTCCAGGGACTCCAAAAAGGGTGGGTACTCCAAACCTGCTGTTCAGCGCATACGCACAAACTACAGTTAGGACCCGTCCCCCCACCCGAAGGTGGAGGGAGACTACCCTCTTGTCCACCAGGCCTAAACCCCAATAAACAGGCTCCAAGTCGGGGGGCAATAAGTATGCCCACACCCGCTCGGCGCCTCTCACCGGGGGCAATTCCAGAGTGGTAGAGAGTCCAGCCCCTCTCAAGGAGATTGGTTTCCAGAGTCCAATCTGTGTGTCGAGGTGAGCCCGACTGTATCAAGCCGGAACCTCTCAACCTCGCGCACTAGCTCAGGCTCCTTCCCTTTCAGAGAGGTGACATTCCATGTCCCAAGAGCCAGCTTCTGTAGCTGAGGATTGGACCGCCAAGATTCCTACCTTTGGCCACCGCCCAACTCACACTGCACCCAACCTCCTTGGCCCTTCCCACAGGTGGTGAGCCCATGGAAAGGGGGACCCATGTTGCCTCTTCTGGCTGTGCCCGGCCGAGCCCCATAGGTGCAGGCCCGGCCACCAGGCATTCGCCATCAAGCCCCACCTACAGGCCTGGCTCCAGAAGGGGGCCCCGGTGACCTGCGTCTGGGCAAGAGAAAACGACGTCCAAATTTTTTGTTCTTCATAGGAGGTTTGTTGAAACTCTCTTTGTCTCATCCCTCACCTAGGACCAGCTTGCCTTGGGTGGCCCTATCAGGGGCATAAAGCCCTAGAAAACAGAGCTCCTAGGATCATTGGGACACGCAAACCCCTCCACCACGATAAGGTTGCAGTTCGAGGAGGGGGAGAACCAGTAAATGAAAAGTTAAGGTTTTGAAATTCACAAAAGAAGATAGGTTTGTTATCTGCAACCTCGACAAAGATTTAACAACCAATTGACCCTGATAGTGGTGACCGTAGAAGTCCCACCCCTAGCAACCGCAATCTGAATGATAATGATGAAATTCACAAAATGACAGCATCCACAAAGAAACAAAATAGCATTGTGAAAAAACTCAAATAAATTATAAATTCCTCAAAAGTCCAGCAAACCTGAAATTTGACTTTAAGATTCAGTCTCCCTGAGCTTCTAAACCTTAGAACAGACATACAAGTAGCCAGAATTCATTCAGGGTAAAGCATAAAAATATATGAAAAATTCCAATTATAACAATAAGTACAGGTAACACATAGTTTGTATCACCTCTTTGCACAGCCTGGGTTCTGGAACCAAACTTCTTGATCAGGGATGAACTCCCTTCTACTCAAGAGGGTTGTTTCAGTGCAGCAACAAGTTGCAGAGAGAAAAAGTGACTGTTGTTTGTGCATATGCACCAAATTCCTTTTTGGTGTATTCAGCCTTCCTAGAGAAGTGGGCAAGGTGCTTGAAATAGTGTCACCCACTTATTTGGTAGACTTACTAAATCTACGTGAGGAATAACAGAGATACCTGGTGGGAAATCATTTGGAGGAACAGCCTTGCAGATATGAACAAGAGTGGTGAGATGTTTCTGGATTTCTGTGCTAGTCATGAATTGTCTTTAATAAGCACTATGTTCAAATATAAGGCTCATAAATTAACGTGATATCTGAGCTCCTTAGTCTGATGATCAATGGTGGAATTTGTAGTTATGTCGTTTGATCTGAGGCCAGATTGTTGTTCACATATATCAAGTTTTAGGGGTTTTTAGGGGTCTCTAAAGTATGGCCTGACCCACAGAAGAATTGTGCAGAAATGCGCCAATTGCACTAACTTTCCAATGAGAATCCGAAAAAAAAACACAGGGTGTTGATAGATTTCAAATGAATTAATTAAAATTGTGTTCAAAATATATTGATATTCTACAGTATATTATGTTAGTATTAATATTATTCACACCTTTATTTAATACTGAATCATAATTGTATACTCATCATCAAGCCCTTCCGTGAGAATCCTAAATCCTAAATCCAAAGAGGACTGTTTCATTTATGTTAGGTAGAATGCCCAGAGGGGATTGGGCGGTATCATGGTCTGGAATCCCTACAGATTTTATTTTTTCTCCAGCCGTCTGGAGTTTTTTTGTTTTTCTGTCCCCCCTGGCCATTGAACCTTACTCTTATTCGATGTTAATGTTGATTTATTTTGTTTTATAATTATGTCTTTCATTTTTCTATTCTTTAATATGTAAAGCACTTTGAGCTACTGTTTGTATGAAAATGTGCTATATAAATAAATGTTGTTGTTGTTGTTGTTACTTCACGGAATTTCTTCGTACCTGTTCGGCCTCGATCAACAGTGACAATTCACGGCGTTGCAGGTAAGTCTGGTGCTGTGACTAATATTTAAATTGAATCTGGAAGTTCATTATTAGTCATTACGGTTAATTGTCCATAAGAATTCTTGCAGTGGTGCAGTGTGATACTCAATTTGTAATTGCA
This sequence comes from Polypterus senegalus, assembly GCF_016835505.1. NCBI lineage: Eukaryota > Metazoa > Chordata > Cladistia > Polypteriformes > Polypteridae > Polypterus > Polypterus senegalus. The sequence goes on from NC_053162.1 coordinate 112,099,862, forward strand.
TAAATTTATATTTAAAGGTGCGTATTGTGAAAGGCACTATATAGCGCCTGAGCCAACACAGACTGGACACAGGAGGCACGTGTAAAATAAAAGGACTTTTATTACTCTTCAGCTGGAGGGCACGTCTTCCCCGTACTCCCCCCAGCCACAACACAGTCCCAAACACCAGTACAGCACAAGCACAAGCACTCTTCTCTTCCTTTTCACCACCACTCCTTCCTCGCAACCTTGTCCTCCTCCACCCAACTCTGGCCGTTGAGTGGTGGTTGCTGGCTCCCTTTTATAGGTCACCTGGAAGTGCTCCAGGTGTTTGATCACCAAGATCCGGCAGCACTTCCAGGTGTGATGAAGCTATTGCTCACACGGGCTCAGGAGTCCCAAACACAGCACCCCCTGGCGGTACCTGCGGGACCATACAGGGCTGCCCCCAACTCCAATTCCCAGGGAGCCCTGTGGGAAACCGAGGCACTACACCAGCCCAGTGGGGCGGCCATCTAGCGTCCAGGGGTAGGTATTGCACTGTCCAGGGCTGCTCCCCCTGAATACAGTGTGCAGGGGCGTCCCGGCTGGGCATGGACGCCAGGTGCCTGTCACAGTATTCACTTATTCACATATTTGCTTGTACATTGCTCTCGTGATTTTAATAATTTCATAATTATTTATAGATGTATTCTTTTTTATAGTTTTAACATAAATGGGAAAAGAAAAGAAAAGTTGATCATGAATGTCGTGTGTTTAATGAAGAATGGGGAGTAAAATACTTCTTCATACAATCAATGTCAAAGGATAAAGTCCTATGTCTCATTTGTAACGACACTGTTGCTGTGTTGAAAGAATACAATATACGCTGCCACTATGAAACAAAACATGCTTCAACGTTTTGAGAGGCTCATGAATGAAGAGAATGAGAGAGAGAGAGAAGGTTGGATGATTTGGAAATAGTGAATCAGGAAGTAGAACGGATTAGCAAGGAGGAAGTAATGACAGCTATGAAGAGGATGAAGAATGGAAAGACTGTTGGTCCAGATGACATACCTGTGGAAGCATGGAGGTGTTTTGGAGAGATGGCATTGGAGTTTTTAACCAGATTGTTTAATGTAATCTTGGAAAATGGGAGGGTGCCTGAGGAGTGGAGAAGAAGTGCACTGGTACCGATTTTTAAGAATAAAGGGGATGTGCAGAGCTGTAGTAACTACAAATGGATAAACCTGATGAGCCACAGCATGAAATTATGGGAAAGTGTAGTGGAAGATAGGTTAAGAAGGAAAGTGATGATTAGCAAACAGCAGTATTGCTTCATGACAGGAAAGAGCACCACATATGTGATGTTTGCTTTGAAGGTGTTACTGGAGAAGTATAGAGAAGGCCAGAAGGAGTTACATTGCATCTTGAGAAAGCATAGGAAAGGGTGCCTAGACAGGAGTTGTGATATTTTATGAGGATTTTGGGAGTGGCAGAGAAGTATGTAAGAGTTGTACAGGATATGTATGAAAGAAGTGTGACAGTGGTGAGGTCTGTTGTAGGAGTGGCAGATACATCAGGGAAGAAGTGTGACAGTGGTGAGGTCTGTTGTAGGAGTGTCAGATACATCAGGGATCTGCTCTAACACCTTTCTTATTTGCAATGGTGATGGACAGGTTGACAGACAAGATTAGACAGGAGTCCACATGGACTATCATGTTTGTGGGTTGCATTGTGATTTGTAGCAAGAGTAGGGAGAAGATTGAGGAGACCCTTCAGAGGTGAAGATATGCTATGAGAGGAGAGGAATGAAGGTCAGTAGAAACAAAACAGAATACGTGTGTGAAATTGAGAGGGAGGTCAATGGAGTGGTGAGGATGCAAGAAGTAGAGTTGACAAAGGTGGATGAATTTAAATATCTGGGATCAACAGAACAGAGTAACGGGGAATGTGGAAGAGAGGTGAAGTGCAGGCAGGGTGCAGTGGGTGGAGAAGTGTGTCAGGAGTGATTTGTGACAGACAGGTATCAGCAAGAGTGAAAGGGAAGGTCTACAGGATGGTAGTGAGACCAGCTATATTATATGGGTTAGAGACAGTGGCACTGACCAAAAACAGGAGACAGAACTGGAGGTAGCAGAGTTAAAAATGTTAAGGTTTGTGTTGGGTGTGACGAGGATGGACAGGATTAGAAATAAGTATATTAGAGAGTCAGCTCAGGTTGGAGGTTTGGAGACAAAGTCAGATAAACGAGATAGCATTGGTGTGGACATATGCAGAGGAAAGATTCTGGACATATTTGGAAAAGGATGCTAAAGATGGAACTGCCAGGTAAGAGGAAAAGAGGAAGGTCTGAGAAAAGGTTTATGGATGTGGTGAGAGAAGACATCCAGGTGGTGAGTGTAACAGAGCAGATTCAGAGGACAGGAGGATATGGAAAAAGATGATCCACTGTGGCAACACCTGATGAGAGCAGCTGAAAAAAGAAGAAGATCTGTGGTATAACATTGCACATATATTGCAAAACTTGTTCTATTACTTCACAACTTTACAAAAAAAGTCTAATCTTACCCGTATACATGAGAATGCACAAACATGTTCACTTGACAATTATGTTGTTTCCTTTCAAGAACAAGACACACTTCTTAAAGTTATTATTCATTTTGCCCATCTGTATGCAGTTATTATAGGTCAGAATTGGACATATTGAACAGTACCTCATATGAAAAGCCAGTACTGGTATCAATTACTGGTGTTAACATAAACACTGTGAGTTCATGTATAGTGTGCTGTTTGACCAAGAAAGGACACAAAAATGTGGGAACCAATTGCAACAGAATATCCACAACTTTTGCCATAAGGTATGGGAATTGACCCACTCATATCTCATGGGTGGACATTTGAGTCTTGATGAGACACTCAGACGTTTTAAATCACACTTTAACTTGCCTGGATATTTTTACAACATTAGAACAATCTAAATAAGAACAGACCATTCAGCACAATCCACTAAATTCTTCAAAAATAACATAGTCTAGCGTTGAGGGTCCCTAAATCCTACTGTTTTCCGCACTACTTGGCAAATTATTTATTGTATCTATGGTTCTCTGTGTGAAGAAAATCTTCCTAAAGTTTGTCAGAAATTTACCCTTAACAAGTTTCCAACAGTGTCCCCATGTTTTTGATGTACTCATTTTAGAGTAACAGCCTTGTTTCACTGTACTAATACCCTTAATTTCATTTTGCTTAAACTGAAAAGGCTGAGCTCATAACTCATCCCCTGCAGTCTTGGAATCAACTTAGTCACTCTTCTCTGGACTTTCTCTAGGGCTTCCTTTTTTTAGCCTGGAGACTAAAACTGCACACACTACTCCAGATGAGGGCTAACCAGCACATTATAAAGTGTGAACATGACTTCTTTGGACTTGTACTCTACACATTCTACCATATAACCTTCTAACATTCTTTTAGCCTTCTTGATGGCTTCTGAACACTGTCTGGCAGTTGACAGTGATGAGTCCACTATGACTGCTAAATCTTTTTCATAAGGTTTATTTTTGATTTTAGACCTCCCATTGTGTATAGAAACCTCACATTTTTACATCCTGTAAGGGACGGCTGGCAGCTCAACCCGGCTGGGACACCCAAAGGAGGGAAGGATGGGGGAAGGCGATATTTTTGGACACTGCCTTCCCCAAAACACTAGTTGGCAGCTGCCCTGGAGTGTTGAGGTGCCCCATGTTCCTGAAGGACATTCGGGGACTTGGAGTTTGGCTTCTTTTTTAACATTGGTATTTTAACAGCCCTGTTGGGTGCCATGGGGGACTCATTATTTCCTTATAGCCCAGAAGTACGAGGTAGTCATGAGGATGGAAGCCCCAAAGTACTTCTGGGCTGAAGAAAATGTCAGTTCTTCATTAGAAACGGAAGTGCCAGCCAGTCACGTGGTCGGAAGGACAGAAGCACTTCCAGGTCAAGGACTATACAAAGGACTGATAGGAATCCAGCATGCAAGCCATAGTTAGAAGGTGTGGAGGAGAGATTTCAAGAATTATTATTGTGTTTATTTGTTTATTTTGGTGGAGGTGCTATGGGCACTATTTATTTAAAGAAAATAAATTAAACAACTTCTTGGGGCTTTAAAAACGTGTTGTCAGTGTCTGTGTGTCAGGTTAAGCACTGGTATAGTGCCATCTAGTGTTACAGTCCTAAATGAGATATTTTACATTTACTTATATTAAATTTCATTTGCCACAAACGTGCCCAAGACTGTATGTTGTCCTAGTCCCACTGTAGTGATTCAGTGGATTCAAGATTATCTACCAATCCATCCAACTTGGTATCATTTGCAAACTTAGCCAGCTTGTTATTCATATTTCTATCAAATGAGATTCATAACCTTTTTTCCAGTCCTTCAGAATTTCCACCGCAAACAGTGACTTCCTAAAAATACTGTCAAGGGATAATATATATATCCTTACTAATGTCCTCTAATCTCAAGGATAAATCTGGTAATGGTGATTTGTTTGCTTTCAGCTTTTTTAATCTAAGCAGTACTTCTACCCTCTACAAGTTCTAAATTACCCTGTACTTGCTTAGTAGTCACTTTTACCTCTTTGAGGTTATCCACTTCCACAAATGTGAGGACCTCACAAACACATTTAAACCATCTGCAATTTCATTGTCTGTATTTCTTAATTCCCTTTTACTATTCCTGATGTACTTCACCTCCATGTTGACTGTTCTTTAACTTCTAAAATACTGAAGGGATCTCTTTGGGTCATCTTTAGTCTTGATGGAAACCTAGTCAAATTTAGTCTTGATACAAACCTTAAATTAACTGATAACCAAAACATAATGTGTATAATTAGACCAAGGGTTAAAACCAGACTCTCCACCGGGGCATCTATAATAGAAATTTAGTTCATATTAAAACAAAAATATATCACCAGTTCAGAAAGAAGCATGCAGTTTTAAATGCTGCTTATTGAACATTTGCTGTCTTGGTAGTAAAGCTGTTTTGGTAAATGATATTAAATTATGTACAAAATCTGATCTGTGTCTTCTCACAGAAACCTGGCTTAGAAAATGTGACACTGTTCCCCTAGCTGAGGCGTCACCAGATACTCGTTCCTTCATAAGTCTAGAGATTCTGGTCAAGAAGGAGGACTTGTAATAATTCATTATAACAAAATGCAAATCACATCTAAAAATATAGGCAATTTTACATCCTTTGAGGCATTCATTTTAAATATTAAAACAGATTCCAACACAATTATAGTGCTAGTCTACAGACCACCAGGGCTATGTTCATTGTTAATGACTGAATTTAGCAGCCTTCTGTCTGATTTGCCTATAAATTATGATCACGTAGTACTGATGGGGGATTTTAATGTACACATTGATGTGGAAAGTGACACTTTAGCAAATGTTTTACTTATTTCTTAAATTCCGTAGGATTTTGTCAGATTGTCAAAGGTCCAACTCATAATCATAACCACACACTAGATTTAATTATAATTTACAAAGTTGAAATTCACAATTTATATATTATTCCATTAAATGAAGTTATTTCCGATCACTACTTAATTACATTTGATTTAGTCCTGCCCTTGCCAACACACTCACAAATTAAAACAAAGACACTGCGACATCTAGATTGTAATTCTGCTTCAAAATTTGTAGATAATTCGAGTGTAATTGTGGAAAACCATTTAGATCAGTTAACATCAAATGTAAACGCGGAAAACAATTTAGATCAGCTAACATCACATTATAATGTGACCTTGAGAGATGCTCTGGACACAGTGGCTCCCCGTAAAACAAAAGTGATCAAAGCACATAGAAACTCTCCCTAGTTTAATGAAAACTCTCAAGCTCTTAAATTAAAGTGTCCAAAACAGGAGCACAGGTGAAGAACAAGAAAGCTACATGTCTTTCAAATTGCATGAACTTAGAGTGTTAATAAATATAAAAAAGCCCTCTTTAAAGCTCGCTCAGAATACTATTCTTCAATAATAGTCAACGATAATAAAAATCCGAGTACTGTTTAGAACATTCATTAAATTAACAAATGGGAATTCAGATCTACGTGCAAAATACCAACAGATATTAGCAGTGCAGACTTTATGAACTTCTTCATTAACGAAAATTAAAAATATAAGATCCCAGATCTCAGCATCACAATACAAACCAAATACTAGCTTAGCAGACCCTGCCTCACATTGCATTAAGCACTTTAGTAATTTCAATCCTGTAACTGAGCAGGAAGTCTTAATTTTAAATTCTAAAATGAAGCCCACTACTTGTTCCCTAGATCCAGTGGCAACAAAACTAGTAAAAAGTGCAATGGATGTTCTTGCAGCACCTGTTTTAAATATTATCAATAGTTCATTATTGCATGGCACAGTACCTGAAGCACTAAAAATGTCAGTCATTAAACCATTACTTAAAAAGTCAGTCCTAGACCCACACATACTAAATAATTATAGGCCTATTTCAAATTTACCCTTTCTCTCTAAAATACTAGAAAAAGTAGTCGCCAATCAGCTTCAGTCACACCTTACGCATTACAATTTATTTGAGAAATTCCAGTCTGGTTTCCACACTGGTCATAGTACAGAAATTGATTCCAATATGTACAGAAATATGCTGACAGTACCCATCATTATACACAGCAGTTCAATATGGTGTCTCACAGGGCTCAGTACTGGAACCTTTACTGTTTTCACTTTACATGCTTCCACTGGGATCTCTCATTAGGAAATATAATGTTAATTTTCACTCGTATGCAGATGACACCCAGTTATACCTTTCAAATAGATCAAATTAAGTTTCTCCAATGTTGTCTTTAATTAGTTGTGTTAGTGAATTAAAGGAGTGGATGGATGAGAACTACTTGTCTTTAAACACAGATAAAACAGAGATGTTAATTGTTGGAGGGAATGACGCTGATCACAACGATATTTTGTCATCATTTAACTCAGTTGGAATCCCCATTAATTCCACTGAATCAGCCCGCAATCTCGCAGCTCTCTTTGACTCTAGCATGTCATTTAAAGCACATATTACAAAGTTGTCTAAATCATGTTTCTTTCATCTTAAAAATGTTTGGAAATTATGGTGCTTTCTAAATAAACAGGATTCTGAGAAATTAATTCATGTATTTAGTTCTAGTAGGATTGACTACTGCAATGTGGTGTTCACTGGATGTTCAAACTGTTCTTTATACAGCCTCCAGTTAATTCAAAATGCAGCTGCAAGAATTATTACAAGAACAAGAAAAAAAGAACACATAACTCCAGTTGTTAAATCCTTACACTGGCTCCCGGTTAAGTTTAGGGCAGATTTCAAAATCCTCCTTTTAACATATAAAGCATTAAATGGCCAAGGTCCAACTTACTTGTCTGAATTTATCATGATTTACAAACCAGAGCGCACATTAAGATCTCAAGATGCCGGATTGCTTATGATTCCAAGGATTAATAAAATAACAGTGGGAGGTCAAGCTTTTAGTTACAGGGCCCCTAAACTGTGGAATGGTCTGCCTGCTACTATAAGAGATGCCCCTTAGGTCTCAGCTTTAAAATCCTGGCTGAAGACTCACTATTTCAGTTTAGTATATCCTGACTAGAGCTGCTGATTAACTATACATACTGCATCTCTGTTGTTAGTCATTAGCACTAAAACATAAGTAACATGATAATTATAATTGGCTACTAACCCTCACCTATTCTGTTTCTCTTCTCATTACTCAAAAATGGCACTTGGTGCCATGGCCCACCTGCCAAGTTGTTTTGCCTGCCTAAGGTAAAGTCATCCCTGATGGAGGATCGTAGGAAAGAGGGGTCCTTTCATCGGATTGGCTGGTCCAGCGCTGTTTCAGCTGTAGAATGGCCAAATGGGGGATGCAGCTTGATGGATGAGGTCTCCAGAATTCTAAACATATCCAAATCATATTTTGGGATATCATCTACTGTTAAATTCTGCTATGTACTTCTAAAATTTTTATTCCATACTGTATTGAGGATTTGTTCTGTTCTGTGTATTGTATTGTATTGACCCCCTTCTTTTGACACCCACTGCACGCCCAACCTACCTGGAAAGGAGTCTCTCTTTGAACTGCCTTTCCTAAGGTTTCTTCCATTTTTTCCCTACGAGGTTTTTTTTTGGGAGTTTTTCCTTGTCTTCTGAGAGAGATAAGGCTGGGGGGCTGTCATGAGGCAGAGTCTGTTAAAGCCCATTCCGGCACTTCTTGTGTGATTTTGGGCTATACAAAAATAAATTGTATTGTATTGTATCTTTCACCTTATCTGCTATATTCCTCTCTATCTGCCTTTTCGCTTCCCTAATATACTTCTTAATGGTTGCCCTCATGATCTTATAAGTCCTAAAATTTACATTGGAGTTATTAGTCCTGTATAACCTTATACAGCTGTTTTTTTCCTTTGCAGGCTCTTTTTTAACACTTTATTAACCCACTGAAGAGCTTTTTCCTACGAATTGCAAATTTTGGTATTTACCTTTCCTATATTAAATCTTAAACTTTTTAAAACCACTACTCTTTGACTCTCTCCACACTTAAATGTTTATCCTGGTCCATTCTTCTTAGACTTTACTCCAAATTTGCTCTACCAAAATTATACTTAATAGTTTTGGTCTTTGCATCCTTGCTCTTTGAAACCACTGAAAAATGTAACATAATATGATCATTTTACCATAGCTGTTCAATCACCTCGACAAACTCAGTTCTATCCTGATAATTAAGAAAATACTAAATCTAAACAGGCTTCCACATCGGTGCTTTAACATACTAATTACTTCTTAAAACTCCTGCTCTTGTGCTCTGCTACTTTTTAACATTACTAAAAAGATGTCCACTGAAATTACTGTCTGCATTGGTATGGTTTATAACACACTACTAACATAATGCATCTTTCCTTAATGCTTTCCAGATAAACCCCTCCTCCTTTTCTGTTTCATCTTTCCTTCCTAAAAATGTTTAACACATATTCATCTTTACTATTTAGTCAGGTTTCTGTTATTGTTGTTATAACATACAGTAATTATGCTCAGATACACACAACTCCAATTCACTTGTTTTATTTTGGATGCTTCAAGCATTAAGGCAAGTTATTTTAATGTGTTGCTTATTTTACTTTTGCACTTAAACTTTGGATTAAAATTTATGTTAATATACACAATTTTGGTGTCTGGTACATTATCAAACTACTAAGCCACTTTTGTTCATTAAGAAATGTAAGAGCTTTTTCATTCTGGGACATAAACTGATTTATTTTTTATTTAATCATTTTCCAACAGGTTAATCATTTACGATGTTCCCTTTAGTAGATACACATAAAATGTTTACCACTGTGACTATCAGAAAGCGCATAAAGTTGAAAGATACATTCAAATTCCTTTAACAAGAATTAAACTCCTAAACTAAGTCTTATTAACTAATCAAAAGAAACCATTAAATAACTTTTACATTTGTATGTGAATTTATTGCATTGTATTTGTTGAATACAGCTTTGCAGTGGTTTATATAAATATCAATGCCAAAATTTCTGTCATTTTCCAATGGGTCTATATTATTACATAACCTTATTTGTAGTTCATGATCAGCAATATCAGGTGGGACTATTGTACTATTTCCTGTTTGAAATACTGACAGTGTACGGTGAATTTCACTTTCAAAATTGTGCAGAGTTTCACTGTATATACTATCCTGAACAGAACAATTCTAAGAAATAGGATATAATATTCCTAAATGCCAGAACTGTATATTTGTGTTGAGAACCCATGGTTGTTCCATTCATTAGCAAACTCCATCAATGACCTTTGAATCTATGGAAAATACAGAGAGGGCAGTGAAAATATGCAGTTCAATGATGTATGAGTTCTGCCCATAACCTTTGTCACAAAAAGACTCCAGACAGTTAAAAAGGTTTGGGGGAGCCACCCGTATATTATGATCCTGCCTGCAAAAGGTTTAAAATTGATTGAGTAGTTTACAAGACTGAGTCCAAAACAGAACTGAATATGTGGAGGTAAGATGGCAGTTTTACGGGCTGGAAGTGATGTCATCAAAGGTGCCGGACCCGGAAGTGACGTCATCAGAGACGCCGGGACCTGGCGGGATTTCCTAGGAGTGGTCTGCAAGGAACTGAGAGAGACAGTCAGCAAACTCCGCCACCCCCTGGTCTGATGTAGTATTACACTTACTCAAGCCCTTTAGCTGTATCCTAATCGCACGTGTGTGACACCGTTTAATTCTTCGGTTGTGAACACCTCTCCAAGTGATAAAGCTTCCTCTGTTAAGATCTCTTCGTTCTAACATAAATCTTGCAACCTCAGTGATCTCTACACTGTGATCACCACACACTCTCGAGGGTGATCAAAAAAAATGTCTGACGCCTTCTTCAAATAATGTAAGTTGTTTGTTGTTGCTAAGACAATTCAAATAAATGGGTGTGTAACTGAATCCATCTATACAGCCATGAAAATCCAATCTCCATGAGATCAGTTCATTATTACTGTCCATTTGCCTGCAAGAAAATGTTCAGTTTTATCAATAACTAGCAGGAATATCCGGCGTTGCCCGGGAATCTATAACCGGTGAATATCCCAAATGAAAGAAAACATAGAAATAGAACAAACATTTTTCTGATTGACATTTTATTTTAAGTTCCTCTGCTCTGGAGTCTGTGTGGTGTGGGGTTTGAGACGGGCTTGAAATAGACTTTGTTGTGGCATCTGAAGTGGACCTTCCAATTCTACGTCTTTTTTTCGATGGCATGAGTATACTAGCAAAAAGAAGGACAATTATAATGTGTTACATGATATTACGTACGGAATAGGCACCATAGTGAGATGAATTTACATTATTTACAATCCCTCAGAAAGTGAACAAATAGGAGCAGTAAGTCAGAAAGAGCAATCCTGTAATCGTACTGTCAGTCTGAAAGGGAGAAAATAGCACTACAAATACGGAAAGCCATTGAGAAAGATTAGCACTGAAACCATAGTGGAAAAAATGGCAGGGAGGGGTGCTGTGTTTATAAGGAGCATTTGTGTTGAAGCGTGATGCTATCTAATGGACATGGCGATGGTAAATACAGAGAGAAGTGACATACAACCAGCGCTGCATTTGGGGAAAACGGGGGAAGGATGCTGTCTTTTTAAGGCGAGTCTCTGTTCCAATGTGATTGCATATAATGGACGGTGGCAAATGAAATACAGCACTGTTAGCACGTGTGGGAATGTGACGTGCAGAAATGCGGGTGTGTCAGCCAGTCACGTGCACTGGGTCGTTCACGTTTTAAATCCATACGGCAGTTCCCCTTCACGCAATCAAAGCAGTCGGCCTTCTCATAATTCTCATACACTTCCGGCATCTCTTGGCAATTTAAAGAAACATGGGTAAAGAGCGACACACAGCGGGGGAAGGATTCTGTCTTTTTAAGCATAGACATATATATATATAGACGCCGCATTCACTGTGTTGCCCAGTCGACGCGATACATCAGCGCGTCTTCCCTATTGCGAGTGGCAAAAGTACCATTTAAATTAATACAGGTAGACATGGAAACCGGGTTTTCTGATGAAAAAGCAGTAACATTTAAAACATTATTGTTTACGTACAACAGATTTTGGCGAATCATTTAAATGCAATTATTTATATTCATTTATACACTAATAATGGCAATTATTAAATAATAATAATAATTATTATTATTATTAAAGAATTCCTCCCATATAAGTAACATTTCTCAGACTGCCTTATTCCATCTCTGAAACATTTCTAGACATCCTGTTTTTACTCAACACAGTACTGAAGTATTGGTTTATGTCCGAGTCACCTCACATATAGATTACTGTAATGCTATTCTATCAAGCATCCCACAAAAACGTATCCATCGCTTACAACTTCTTCAAAATTCTGCTGCCAGGATAATAACCTGCTGTTCTAAATCCACTGAACATATCCCACCGATTCTCTCTCAGCTTCACTGGCTCCCTGTTAACTACAGAATACAATACAATATACCGCTCTTAACATTTAAAGCTTTCCACAACCTCACTGATCTCCTACAAACTTACACTCCTCTCACTCACTGAGATCGTCATCTGAAGCTCGAGTTTCTGTACCACACATCAAACTCTGTGCTATGGGAGCTCGAGCATCTCTCATAGTGCTCGTCAACTCGGGAATTTTCTTCCCTCTCATATTCATACAGCACTATCAGTGCATGTGGGAGTGTGACGTGCGGAAACACAGGTGTGTCAGCCAGTCACGCGTACTGGGTCATTCACGCTTTACATCTATACGGCAGTTCCACTTCACGCACAGAGACCAAAGCCGCCATTAGATGGCGCCGTGGTGACCGTCTGTTGCAATGTGCGGACATCTTAAGTACAGGGATGTGTGCCGAATGTGGTGTAGGTGAAAAGGTGCCCTGCGCTTCACCACAAACATTTTTCCAAACCAAACCTACCCCATGACCTGCTCCTGTTCATAAAGGAGCCCCATGCCCAGTTTGGTGGCAATCAGACGCCTGGTGCAGATTTGTATGGCGGACAAACAAACATACACACACACATCGATTCTGCTTTATATATTAGATATCAAGAATCTCCACTAAACTAAAAAAGTACATAGTCTATTAATTAAAAAGATTTTGATGTGTAAAATATAACTAATGATTATTCTGAAATAGTGTTGAGAAATTTACTAGGAGAAAATTCAAATTAAATACAAATGTTTATTGCAGAGGTTGTATATTGGCCTCCTTGAAATGGTTATCAATGATGACTAACACTCATATCAATAGATAAAAAAGTCAATAGATTCTGTATGGCACTATATAAATAAACTCAATAATAATAATTCATAAAAGGGAATAGGCATGACATTCTTTACAAAACTAAATGATCTATGAGCAATACATGGCTTTATTTTCATGATACAGTGGAAAATGTTGATAGTAGAACATTTGAACTGCTGAGTAAATGAGGTTCAGCTGTCAGGCCTACAGTATGTTGGAAAGTGGTATGTGGTTCATAACTCATAATTTAGCTTTGAATTTTAAAATCAGTTACTGAAACTGATTAGCTAGATGGTGCTGGGTCTGTGGATTTCTGGAAGAGATGCTTTGCAAAGATATTAAAATATAAATTTACCATACTTACCGCAATGCATTGAGCATAACATGTAGGTTCTTCTTCTGATTGCGGAAAGTTCTCCCAAATGGATCAATATACTGACGATATTGATGAATGCACCAACATTGCACATTAAAGCCATGAGATCTTAGGCTACCTGTAACATAGGTTTCACCAGCATTTTGGGTTCAAGTCAGGATCTCTGTAATAATGTTACATAAATAGATTATCAGGAACTTCAAAAAACTGCTGCGAATAGACACCAGTTTCTGTTCTATGATGAATGTAGAGAAATGCCAAGCAAAATGACACCTTTTATGGTATTGGCCCCTTCTTCAGGCAAGATGTAAACACCCTAGTTCTATATTCTATGATGATAAAGTGTCCTTCTTTTAACACCAAAAATCCTTGAAATTCTGTACCAACTCAGTTCTAATGACAAAAAATAGCAGATTTGCCCAGCTGTTATTGCAAATCTAGGTCTTCCATGCATTCAATTGTATTAAAACTCCAGCACACTTGAGTTACAATTACAAATACCTTCAAATATCTTGATCTTCACCAGTAAAACCTCTGGTCACGAACATTTCTGAACATGTAAAAATCGTGTTACAATCAAAAAGTTAGCCTAAATTTTGGTTCTGTTCACGACCACACGTTCTGGTAGTGAAAAAAACCCACTGGTGGCCAGTTTCCCTTCTGGTTCGTACACGCCAATGATTTCCTATTCTCCATTTCCCATTTTTCTTTGTTTGCATATACAGAGCCTGACAAAGACCACACACGTGTTCAGTCTCTCCCTGTACATCGTTCTCAATCAGACGTGCGTTCATTCGCAGAGAACTCTTTGTGCTCTATTTTGTCTGCTTTTGCATTAATTTTGCAATTAACTATAGCCTCTAAGCAAGTGAAAATCCCTGAAATATAAGAAATCACAAGAGAGAAAACATCTGAAAGAGAACGTCCCTCCGTCACAGAGCCGGACACACCCTCAAAACTGTAACCTCCTCTCCACCCAGCTTCCTCTTCACTTCCTTCACACCATAACTCAACTCACACAAGGTTAGTTTTCTTGGTTGTTTTTAATGTTTTTACATTTTGTTTACTATTACACTGTGCATTCTATGGTATAATTGACTATTTTTGTGCTTAAAAATCTTTTTAAAAAAATTACATACAGTTCGTACAGTCTGGAACAGATAAATCATATTTACATACAATCTTATGAGGAAATTACATTCAGGTCGCGACCAAATTGGATCATGTCCAGAGTTTTAGTATAAATTATGGTCGTGACCAGAGGTACCACTGTACTGGCAACTAGTTAGCAACTTAAGTATGGAACTATAGAGATTTTGTAAAAACATAACCAACTCTTGCATTCTACATACATCATGTTCTGAGCATATGTACAAAATTCATCCAGGTATCTCCTTAATTCAGTGAAATATCCAATAATATCTTCATCATTAGACTGAAAAAATTGATGCACACAGTAAAAATAAAAATAACTATCATCAAAGGCTTCATTTCTTAAATGAATGTTTTCCTTTTGGATTTTATATTCATAATATTAATTTAATATTGTTTCTTTGTATCAGTATACTGCTGCTGATTATGTGAATTTCCCCTTGGGATTAATAAAGTATCTATCTATCTATCTATCTATCTATCTATCTATCTATCTATCTATCTATCTATCTATCTAATGCTCAGAGTCTGGTCTGTTTTGATCTATTGCACACTTCATAAATTTGAAATGGAGTTTAAATATCCTCATATAAATCAAATGCTTGTTGATATGGAATGTATGTGACTCAGTGTTTAAAGTGTACAATGTGTTTCATTATACTGTGTATGCATTTCAATACAGTGTATGTGTCTCAACAGACAGTATATGTCTTTCATCATATAGCTTATGGATTTCAGTATACAGCATTTTCACTATGCTTGTGTTTTATTTGACAATGTATATATTTAACTGTACACTTTTAAGTGTTTTAGTATGCAGTGTATACATTTCTCTATAGAATGTATGGGTTTCAGTATACAGTGTATTTTTTTCTCTATGTAGTGTATGCATTTCACTATACAGTGTATATGATTCACTACAGAACATATGTATTTCAGTGTACAGTGCATTTTTTTCTCTATACAGTGTGTGCATTTAACTATACAGTGTGTTTCAGTATACAGTGTATACATTTCACTATAGAACTATGTGTTTTAGCATACAGTGTATTTGTTTCACTGTCCAGTATATATATTTCAGTATAGACTGTAGGTGTTTCAATATACAGTGTACAGTACTTATTTCAATGTATAGTGTATGCATTTGACTCTGGAATGTATACATTTCAGCATACAATGTATGCATTTCAGTTTAGAATATGTGTATTTCATTTTATGCATTTCACCATTGAATGTATGTGTTTCAGTATAAAGTATATGCATTTCAGTATAGAGTGTACTTGTAAGAATGACGTATGTCCTAAACAGTACCTCATAGAATAAGGCATACATTTTCCCTTTAGGAAATGGAGCCCCTGGCATTAAATCAATTGCGCAATCATAGACCTGGTGTGGTGGCAGCACTAGGGCTGGTTGCTTATTAAACACATCAATATACTCTGAAATTCAGAAGGCAGGATTGATATAGTATTACAAATGACTGGCTTATGTACGGTTCTCAAACAATTCTATACACAGTACAAGCTCAGTTTTATTATATCTTTGTTCTCCCAGTTAAGAACAGAATTGTGCTTGTGTAACCAGGGGCACACAAGGATTATTTAGGCAAAGGAGACTGAATACCAGAAAAAAAAATCTTCAAGAAAATTTCCTGCTTAGACTGAGAGTAGGGGTGTAGCATAGTCTAAAGAGCCAATGGGCTAGCCATTCACTGAAAGGAAGAGACATTGGGGTAATAAGTACACTCTCAATTACTAAACTACTAAAATTCTGATCTACCCCCAGATAGCTTCAAGTGCCTATGACAATGTTGTTAACCAAACAGGAATTACAAAAGGTTGTTTGCACAGGGTTTGACTAAAAGTTCCCATCCTACCACCCCCGAAGTAGAGTGGGTGTTTTACTTTCTCAGGAGCTTAGGGCAAGTAGTCACAATGTGTTCTGCCTTCCTACAGTAAAATCAAAGTTGTTCCTTTATGCTGTGTTGCCTTCTCCAGTGCCTGTTATTGTTTTGCCCAATTCTATAGGCTCCAAAGCAATCTTTAATTCACTAGGTTGAGTGACAGGTCCTCTTTTCCACCTCCATTCTAACTTTCTTGTGGATAGTTGTATTCCCACTTTTTTTGGCTACCTCTATTACTGCATCAAGTGTGCTACAAAGATTGTGACTGGCTAACTCAGCCTTTATTTCAATGCTCAATCCTCTTTTTAACACAGGGATTAGTGCCACATCATCCTAACCAGCCTCAGTAGCTAACATCCTGATTCGCTTATGGGCTTTGAGCCCTGACAACAGCTTAAAAACCTGTTTACTGCTACTTCTGAATGACCTGCTACATCAAACATTTTCAGAAATTCCTCAATAAACAGTTTCAAAGAAAAAACATACTGGTTGTTAGTATTGTATATCATAGAAGCTCACTGAAGAGATTTTTTTATCAATTTGTAATTTTTTTACAAATAATTAATATATTTGTACATTTGCAACTATGGTGGCTGTAACTTGGAGTGGACTTCCATTTCATTCTGCATATCTTGAATGTCTCTGGATAGCACACCACATCTCGGGGTCATTCATTTTTATCCGATCTTCTGTCCTGGGTCAGCAGGGAACACGTAACTAATTTTCTAAGAGAAAATGGGAGACGCGTGCAAAACAAAATAAATAAAATATAAATGAAATCAAAACCCAGATGAAAGGCAAGACAAGACAAGACAAGAAGGCAAAAAAAGGCACACTGACTCCTGAACAAACAACTGAATTAAATTAAACTAGCCAACCCGCGGCGTACCATACGCCGCATAATCAGGCCGGTCTTTTAATGATTTTTAAGCACAGGGAGAAAATTAACATTTGAAAAATTGGTAATGTAATAAACCACTGATGATATGACATCTGGTCCTGAAGATGTCACTTCCGGTTCCAACCTGGATGACTTAATTTCCTCTCTCAACCTTTAAAACTGTCATCTTACCTCCACTTGATTAGTTCTGTTTTGGACTCTGTTTTGTAAAAATTGCAAACCTTTTTCAAACCTTTTGCAGCCAGGAACATATTATACGGGTGGCTGCCCCAAACCTTTGTGACTGTCTGGAGTCGATTTTGTTACAACCTGTATAGATGATGTTGTCGGGACGAGACCAACACAAACCGGTTTGAGCCATTATCGCAGGTTAAGAGCAAAAGGTTAGTGAAATAAAAGTTTAAAGAAACACCAGAAGTATTCAGATATTCATTTAAAACACTTCATCAGAAAGATTAATGTTGCCTCATTTTTCATTTTTTTATTGTACTGTATTTCCTTTTAATGTTTTAACAAGCTATGTTCACTAACTATCTACTAACTACCACTAACTAGTTTAACTCGCTTAGTACAGGTACATTTACATACTTAAAAAAAGTTTGTTATGACTTTCGTTAGGGGTTAACTACTTCTAGCACTGCTATTCATTAGTATAGGAATAACATTGCTCAACCAGATAAATACAGACAAATAAGTAATACACCCGGATACAATATAATGTTGTTTAATTTGCTTGTTTGAAAAAAATTCTTAACATTGAAAGTTATTCTATTTTTTTTAAGGTTGTAATACAAGTCTTTGTTCTGAACGGCGTGTGTGATATTACCAAAACAATACGTCTATCTTTTTTAACACACTACCTAATGCAGTAGTATACTGTTCATGCAAAACAATTTTTGTTTCAATAGTAAAGGTTAAAGTTAGATGTCTGTGTTAAGAGTACACATATATCCCCTGCTTTTGGTTTTAGTGGGATGAGTTTATTGTTAAAAGTTGCAGTTGTATTTCATTAATTGTCTGTCTTTCTATTACACAGAAATTTGACCTTCCTTCACTCAAAAATGCTTTTTAAACATTTATCTTGCCCCCAGTGGTGTTATAAAACTTCAGTAGTGGTGAGTAACCTTACTTTTTAATGTAATTACTGTGTGTTTAAAGCAATTTTAACATCAATTTAATTTACTGAATTACTTTAAAGGGTGCAGAGATAACCTAATTATCTAAGAGTTTAAGAGTGTTTTTGAAATATTGTTTTTAAAAATGTCAACATGGTCCCTTTTTCCCTTAGATCAGTGTTCATCTGGCTTTTGAATGTCCAAACTCGCTTTTGTATGAGCCATGGTGCTGTGAACAGGGTATTGGAAACATTTTATGCAGTTTATTAACATTTTTCTTGTGAGCAGTGGTATTTTTGTTCTGTCACTTACTTCTGTTACTTTTTGTAGTCTAAATGTGGTTTTGTATATTGTATGGAAAATGCAAAAACACATGTTGTGTAAACATTATTCTTTAAGGAAGAGTTTGTAGTGGAGGAATATAATTAAATAGAATGCACCTAAATATGTATACTGACATCACTCACTAAATCTATCTTTCTTTTCTTTCATTCTGCGGTGAATGTGACAGCATTTATGTGGATGTAGGAGTGTAGAGACTGTTCACTGCTCATTTTAAGTAGGTCTAAACTCGTTGCTCATTTTAAATTGAAACGTACACATTTTGCTTGTGTGGAGAGCAGCCCGGACACAGACAGGCAGACGCAGATGGTTTCAAACCACACACATGTTTATTGTACATTACTCCAACTATTTACAATACCGCACAGCCCAGTGCCCCTGCGCCAGTCACCCTCAGTCCAGGCCTCTTTCTCCAATGCCTCTCTTTCTGACTGCCTCCACTCCTCTCCTCCGAGCTCTGTCCTCTTCCACCCTACTCCAGCTGATGAATGGGGGGAGGCGGTCCCTTTAATGACTACCCGGACGTGCTCCAGGTGCCTCCAGATGAGCTTCCTGCGGCACTTCCTGGCATGGCGGAAGTATCACACGAGCACCCGGAAGCACTCCGGGTGTACCTAGTAAACCTTCCTCCAGCACCTCCGGGTGTGGCGGAAGTGCTGACGTCCAGGGCTTCTCAGGCATCTGGGTGCCCCCTGCCGGTTACCACGGGCCCCTACCGGGTTGAGCTTCCATGCTCTGTTCCCATGGTCCCCATACCAACCAGGACGGCTGCCCTCACGTGGTCCAGAAAAGGCGTAGTCCCTCTCCCGGTCCTTCCAAGCGTCCCGGCTGGGCACCACCCCCAGCTGCTCGCCTCACTTGCTATCCACACTTGAAATGCTTTAATTGTACATCATAGTTGAGTCCATTCCACACAGGACCTTCAGATGCAAACAGAATTGTCTATATTATCATTTGTGTCCATACAATGATTTAGCCAATGAAAATAAGTATGTGTATGTTTTTTCAGATAAATGCAGAATTTAAGTTCATCACCACTGTGCACCTGTGCACCTGCAATCCAGGTTTCTCGCACAGCTCCACATTCAGCATGACAAGCTTTTGAAACAGTTCAAGAAGAGAGAAGGGCAGTTGGGCAAAAAGGAGAAAGAATGCAATTTAGGAAAATGGTGCATCTGAAAGCTTTTGTTGTGTTCAAAGCTTTTATATATAAAATGTATATACATATATAAGTAGACAACAAAAAAGGTTTGGGGGTGGCCACTCTGTATACTTGAAAAATGGCATGAAAAAAAGAAACACATCTTTACAGATTGGAGTCCAACAACAACAGCATTTATTTCTATAGCACATTTTCATACAAACAATGTAGCTCAAAGGGTTTGCATGATGAAGAAAGAGAAAAAAAGACAAAGTAACAATTAAAATAAGAGAACACTAATCAACATAGAATAAAAGTAAGGTCTGATGGCCAGGGAGGACAGAAAAAAAAAAACTCCAGACGGCTGGAGAAAAAAATAAAATCTGCAGGGGTTCCAGGCCACGAGACCACCCAGCCCCCTCTAGGCATTCTACCTAACATAAATGACCTCAATCAGTCCTCATTGTATTCAGGGTTCACATGGAAGAATTTGATGATGATGGTCATATGGATTTCTAGCCTTTAATCCATCAATGTAGGGACATCACGGTGCTTTGATTAGATGGTGGTGGTGGTGCAGATCGCCACCACAGAAATCCGGAAAAAGAACAGAAGAGAAAGTAGGGGTTAGTACGGATTTTGGAACCACTATAAATAATAATGGTAATTAATTGAATATATAGAGCATCAAGATTTAACTAGAATGAAGCTATGAGAAAGCCATATTAAAGTAATGAGTTTTCAGCAGTGTTTTAAAGTGCTCCACTGTATTAGCCTGGCGAATTCCTATTGGCAAGCTAGTCCAGATTTTAGGTGCATAACACCAGAAGGCCACCTCACCACTTCTTTTAAGTTTAGCTCTTGGAATTCTAAGCAGACACTCATTTGAAGATCTAAGGTTACAATTTGGAGTGTAAGGTGTAAGACATTCTGAAATATAAGATGGAGTGAGATAGGCTTTGTAAACCATAAGCACTATTTTTAAAGTCAATTCTAAATGGCACAGGTAACCAATGTAGTGACATCAAAACTGAGGTGATGTGCTCTGATTTTCTTTTCCGAGTTAAGATTCTAGCAGCTGCATTCTGCACTAGTTGCAATCGATTGATGTCTTTTTTTGGTAGTCCTGAGAGGAGTGCATTACAGTAATCTAGCCGACTGAAAACAAAAGAGTGAACTAATATTTCAGTATTTTGCAATGTTACAAGAGGTCTAACTTTTGCTATATTTCTTAAGTGAAAAAATGCTGCCCTAGTAATCTGATTAATATGTGATTTAAAATTCAGGTCAGACTAAATAGTTACCCCTAAATTCCTTACCTCCGTCTTGATTTTTAATCCTAATGCATTCAGTTTATTTCTAATATTGGCAATCACTAAAAATTCTGTTTTCTCTCTATTTAGTTTGAGAAAATTATTATTCATCCATTTGGTAACACAAGTGAGACATTGTATCAGTGAATCAAGAGTGTTGGGGTTGTCAGGCACTATTGATAAATACAGTTGTATGTCATCAGCATAGCTGTTGTAGCTCACATTATGCCTTGAGATAATCTGACCTAACAGAAGCATGTAAATCAAAAAAGAGCAGCGGACCCAGGATACAGCCTTGTGGAACACCATATAGAATATCATGTGTCTTTGAAGTATAATTACCACAGCTAACAAGGAATTTTCTACCTGCCAGGTAGGATTCAAACCAACTTTAGGAACTGCCAGAGAGGCCCACATATTGACTAAGGCAATGTCTAAGAATATTGTAATCAAAGGTATCAAATGTGGCACTCAAATCTAAGAGGATGAGAACAGATAAATGGCCTCTGTCTGCATTTACCCCAAGTCATTTACTACTTTAACGAGTGCAGTTTCTGTCCAAAACAGAATTAAACTAATAGGATGAGTCTAGTCTGTAAATATGGCCAAAACAAGAAGAGGTAGGATCATGGAATCCAGAAAAGGAAGTGATGTTGTCTGTAGGTGAGTTCTAGGTAACAAAAATAATGTGCTCAGTGGGTGCAGGAATTGATGTAATCAGTTGGTGGACCGGAGGTGATGTCATTGAGGGGCTTGGCTTTCAGCTCGTCAGCTGGGGCAGGAGGAGAAAGGATCAGATGACAGAACCAACCACTGGTCCAAATGAGAAACAGTACTATTTGAGCCCTGTAAATAGGAAGAGACATGACACACGTAAAAAGGTTTGGGACAGCCACCCGTATATTATTCCTAGCTGCAAAGTTTTGGTTTTCCATTCAATAGAGTAGTTGATTGCGGAGAGTCCAAAACAGAACTGGTTGGAAAA
Source organism: Polypterus senegalus (assembly GCF_016835505.1). NCBI lineage: Eukaryota > Metazoa > Chordata > Cladistia > Polypteriformes > Polypteridae > Polypterus > Polypterus senegalus. The sequence goes on from NC_053162.1 coordinate 112,121,878, forward strand.
GATGGAAGTTTTAAATGGTCAGACAGGAAGTGATGTATGTTAACTGGAAGTGATGTAGGTTGACTGGAAGTGGTGTTTCTCTGACATCAGCCAGGGAGCTGGGACCGGAAGTGACAATCTTCTGGGCACCGAAACTGGAAGAGACGCTCTTCTAGGCACCAGAACTGGAAGTGACGTTCTTCTAGGTGTCGGAACTGGAAGTGGCATTCTTTTAGGTGCCGGAACTGGAAGTGGCATTCTTCTAGGCGCCGGAACCGGAAGTGATGTTCTTGATTCAGATAGGTTTTCCCGTGGCTGGTCTGTAGAGATTGCAGGAGAAGGTTTAATGCACCCGCCCTCCCCTGGCCTGGCATGGAATTACCTTTACTTGGTTCACACAACGTCCCCCTATTTGCACGTATGTGACAGCCATAAACTGTTTACCACAAGCACGTGTGTGCACTTATATATATGTGGGTATGTTTGTGTGTACAGTGGAACCTCAGTTCACGAACGTCTCGGTACACATACAACTCGGTTTACGACCAAAAAGTTTGCCAAACTTTTGCCTTGGTTCACAACCACACACTCGGTATACAAACAAGCCAGTTTCCCTTTAATTTGTACATGTTCAGTCTCTCCCTGTGCATTTCCTGTGCAGCGAGCAAGCAAGAGAGAGAGAGAGAGCGCGACACACAGACACAGGTGCGCACGCGAGAGACACACACACACACACACAGAGGCGCGTGAAAGAGACACACACACAGAAGCGCGTGAGACAGAGGCATACACACACACACGCACGTGAGACAGAGGCACATACACACAGGCACGCAGACAGAGGCACACACACAGGTGCTCCAGGCTCGCGGAAGAGACACACACACACACAAAACAGAGAGAGAGTGAGCGAGGGAAGGCTGGACGCATAAGGTAGAAAAGGCTTGTTTTTGTTTTCAGTTCTATTTACAGCGATCAGTTTATAGAGTGCATTGTGGCAATGTTACTTTTCTTGGTGGTTTATTAAATTACGGATTTTTGCAAATGTTCATTTTTTTCCCCGTGCTTAAAACTCATTAAAGAAAAGTGTTTTTAGCGGGTGGTTCCTAGCACTATAGCACGAACTATTGCAGTGTTAGATTTCTCTGTTTTTCAAGGTTTTCTCCGGGCACAGCCCAAAGAGGTAACGTGGGTCCCCCTTCCCATGGGCTCACCACCTATGGGAGGGGCCAAGGCAGTTGGGTGCAGTGTGAGTTGGGTGGTGGCCAAAGGCGGGGACCTTGGCGATCTGATCCTTGGCTACAGAAACTGGCTCTTGGGACCTGGAATGTCACCTCTCTGAAGGGGAAGGAGCCTGAGCTAGTGCGTGAGGTCGAGAGGTTCCGGCTAGATATATTCGGACTCACCTCGACACACAGCTTGGACTCTGGAAGCAATCTCCTTGAGAGGGGCTGGACTCTCTACCACTCTGGAGTTGCCCCCGGTAAGAGGCGCCGAGCAGGTGTGGGCATACTTATTGCCCCCCGACTTGGAGCCTGTGCATTGGGGTTTACCCCAGTGGACGAGAGGGTGGCATCCCTCGGCCTTCGGGTGGGGGGAAGGGTCCTGACTGTTGTTTGTGCGTATGCGCCGAACAGCAGTTTGGAGTATCCACCCTTTTTGTAGTCTCTGAAGGGGGTCCTAGAGGGCATACCTTCTGGGGATTCCCTTGTTTTGATGGGAGACTTCAATGCTCACGTGGGCAATGATAGTGTTACCTGGAAGGGCGTGATTGGGAGGAATGCCCCCCCCCCCGATCTGAACCTGAGTGGTGTTTTGTTATTGGACTTCTGTGCTCATCACGGATTGTCCATAACGAACACCATGTTCAAGCATAAGGGTTTTCATATGTGCACTTGGCACCAGGACACCCTAGGCCTCAAGTCGATGATCGACTTTGTGGTTGTGTCGTCGGACTTGCGCCCATATGTCTTGGACACTCGGGTGAAGAGAGGGGCAGAGCTGTCAACTGATCACCACCTGGTGGTGATTTGGCTTCGATGGTGGGGGAAGATGCCGGTCAGACCTGGTAGGCCCAAACGTGTTGTGAGGGTCTGTTGGGAACAGCTGGTAGAGTCCCCTGTCAGAAGTAGCTTCAACTCCCACCTCCGGCAGAACTTCAACCACGTCCCGAGGGAGGTGGGGGACATTGAGTTCGAATGGGCCATGTTCCGTGCCTCTATTGTTGAGGCGGCTGACTGGAGCTGTGCCCTCAAGGTGGTCGGTGCCTGTCGTGATGGCAATCCCAGAACCCGTTGGTGGACACCGGCGGTGAGGGATGCCATCAAGCTGAAGAAGGAATCCTATAGGACCTTTTTGTCCTGTGGGTCTCTGGAGACAGCTGATAGGTACCGGCAGGCCAAGCGGAATGCGGCTTCGGTTGTTGCTGAGGCAAAAACTAGGGCATGGGAGGAGTTTGGAGAGGCCATGGAGAACGACTTTCGGACGGCTTCGAGGAGATCCTGGTCCACTGTCCGGCGTCTCAGGAGGGGGAAGCAGTGCAGTGTTAACACCGTATATGGTGGGGATGGTGCGCTGCTGACCTCGACTCGGGACGTTGTGGGTCGGTGGGGGGAGTACTTCGAAGACCTCCTCAATCCCACTAACATGCCTTCTAATGAGGAAGCAGAGCTTGGGGACTCTGAGGTGGGTTCTCCCATCTCTGGTACTGAAGTCACCGAGGTGGTCAAAAAACTCCTTGGTGGCAGGGCCCCGGGGGTGGATGAGATACGCCCGGAGTTCCTTAAGGCTCTGGATGTTGTAGGTCTGTCTTGGTTGACACGTCTCTGCAACATCGCATGGACATCGGGGACAGTGCCTCTGGATTGGCAGACCGGGTTGGTGGTCCCCTTCTTTAAAAAGGGGGACCGGAGGTTCCAACTACAGAGGGATCACACTCCTCAGCCTCACTGGAAAAGTCTATTCGGGGGTTCTGGAGAGGAGGATCCGTCGGATAGTCGAACCTCAGATTCAGGAGGAACAGTGTGGTTTTCGTCCTGGTCGCGGAACAGTGGACCAGCTCTACACCCTTAGCAGAATCCTGGAGGGTGCATGGGAGTTTGCCCAACCAGTCTACATGTGTTTTGTGGACTTGGAAAAGGCGTTCGACCGTGTTCCTTGGGGAATCCTGTGGGGGGTGCACCGGGAGTATGGGGTACCGGACCCCTTGATAAGGGCAATTCGGTCCCTGTACAACCGGTGTCAGAGCTTGGTCCGCATTGCCGGCAGTAAGTTGAGCCCGTTTCCAGTGAGAGTTGGACTCCGCCAGGGCTGCCCTTTGTCACCGATTCTGTTCATAACTTTTATGGACAGAATTTCTAGGCACAGCCAGGGTGTCTCTGATTTTTGTAGATGATGTTGTCCTGTTTGCTTCATCTGGCCATGATCTTCAGCTCTATCTGGATCGGTTCGTAGCTGAGTGTGAAGCGGCTGGGATGAGAATCAGCACCTCCAAATCCGAGACCATGGAAAAGGGTGGAGTGCCCTCTCAGGGTTGGGGGAGAGATCCTGCCCCAAGTGGAGGAGTTTAAGTATCTCGGGGTCTTGTTCACGAGTGAGGGAAGAATGGAGTGTGAGATTGACAGACGGATCGGTGTGGCATTTGCAATGATGCGGGCTCTGCATCGGTCTGTTGTGGTGAAAAAGGAGCTGAGCCGTAAGGGAGGGGGAAGTCTGGGCCTCTCTGCTTAAGCTGCTGCCCCCGCGACCCAACCTCAGATAAGCGGAAGAGGATGGATGGATGGATGGACATTTCTGAACCATTTCAAAACGGTCAGAAAACTGTATGCCTATCCCATTTCTATACTGAAAATGAATCTTTTAAGTCCCTGTGTACTGTGAACTATTCTAAACATCAACTGCCTCAATTATCACACTGTATCTTAGTTATGGCAAGAAAGTCCTATTTCTTATTAACTTACAGGGGGTAAAACCTTTAAGTGTTTGCTAACCAAATTTTCATAACAGTTTTAATTGTGCCCCCCTAACATTTTTTTGACATGTAGATGCATATTTTATTATACCTATTTACATTTTATCGACATTTATCTAACTGTATGTTTATTGTTCTAGTATCAGAATGTAGTTTAAGTTCATTTGTTTTGTTTTCTGGATTCTTGTTTTCTTTTTTTCACATCTTCGCACCCCCCTTTTTGTTACTTTGCACCCCCCTAGGGGGGCCCGCCCCACAGGTTGAGAACCACTGGGCTATACCATTGTCTATGGCCATGACTAAGGAAACAATAATATGAATTTAACTTAACTTAAAGCATTACTTTCTAAGATTGGCTGTTACAGTTCTTATGCATGAGCTATTCAAGTCTCACTTTCCCTAACCTTAACATTAAATGCTTTGTTTTTTTTTTTGTTTTCCTGAATAAAGCTAGGTGGGGTCTGCACAATGATTCAAGCCTAAGAACCCTGATCTTCCTAAGCCCCCATGATTTTCATGATCACAGCTGTCAGAACACAGTAGAATCAATTTTCTGCTGTTTTAATATCTTTTCAGGCATGCAGATGGCAAAATATTGTCTATAAATTGTATGTGCCTGAGATGGAATCAAAGATCAATATGGCTGGTAGAAAATAACAAAGACCAGTATGGGAGATATTTAAATGCAACATTGAAGGCATTCATTATAAGCACATTGTTTTGGAGCAGGATATGTTGTGTGCTATAGACATCTATACTAATAAAAGGCAAAGCCCTCACTGACTGCCTGACTCACTCACTCACTCACTCACTCACTCACTCATCACTAATTCTCCAACTTCCCGTGTAGGTAGAAGGCTGAAATTTGGCAGGCTCGTTCCTTACAGCTTACTTACAAAAGTTGGGCAGGTTTTATTTTGAAATTCTACACGTAATGGTCATAACTGGAACCTATTTTTCTCCATATACTGTAATGGACTTCAGCTGGATGGCCGTGGGGGGCGGAGTTGCGTGTGACATCATCACGCCTCCCATGTAATCACGTGAAATCACTGTGAATGCAGTACGTAGAAAACAAGGAAGACCTCCAAAGAGCGCTGAACAAAAAACGCCATTTCACAATTGAGAAGGCAGCAAAAGATTATGAAGCGAGTGATGCATACAAGCATATTCATAAGTGCAGCTACTACGGAAACAAAGCACGGTGTGAACCGTAAGTTTAAATTAAGTTTATAGACACACTCCCGTTGCCGTTTGTCATGCCTACGACAAATATGGTATTCGCGAGATACAAGTTTAATGAGAAGACACGAGGTATAAACGAGACTTTGGATCACTTTGTAACGGAGTTAAAATTGCTGTAGCAAGAAACTTTTAAGTGCCAGGTCTTAGTTAACATTAAATAAAGCCGTTGACATTGCAAGATCGCACGAGCACAGCTGAGAAGCTTTGATGCATGTACTCCGAGCGGCTCATGTCAACTGACTTTGCAGGACTGGAAAAGATTAAATTAAGTTCATACACACACTACCGCTAAATATTCGCAGGCAATTTCCACAACTTAATACCGGGAATGCCTGTTGAACATCTTACATTCACGAGTACCGATTTGGGTGGTGAACACTTCGATGAAACCTGTTATCTTTACAACGGTTGATAAACACGGAATAAACTTTAACACAACTCGCCCTCCAAATATGAACCTGATTGAAAAAAATAATGATAATCAAATCCTTGATGACAGCAACACTCATAACGGTCACAAAACTATTACATTGACAATCATGTTACGTTATTTTTAAAATATTTCCTTTTCTTAGCACAAGCACAGTTGAGAAGCTTCGATGCATGTACTCTATAACGTGTTAAAAAAAATAACGCATTTAATCACACTTTGCATTCCAAGCAATGGGGAACATTTGTCAATGCATGATTTCCTGGTACATCGATTACATTGATGCACACATCAGAGCTGCAAAAATGTAAGAGTCGGAAGAAAGCACGTTGCTAGGACTGATCGGAGGCAAATTCATTTCAAAAGACTACCCGACGGAAGCCTTGATAAAAGCATGGTTTTGTGCAAACTGTCCAAATACAAACCTGATTGAAAGAAATAATGATAATCAAATCCTTGATGACAGCAACTTCCGTGACCGTTAGTAATTCTAATTACATCTAATTACAAAATGTTCAATGATCACACTGTTTTAGCCTAATGTACAAAATAATTTTGGCTAAGGTTACTCAGAGTTTAAAGGTGAAGTTGGTCAAATTACCTTTTATGTTTCTGCCTTATTTTTTTAAGAAGAAAAACTGCACTTTATGTTGAAGTTTTTGTTATTATTATTTAAAGACAATACCATTCTGAAAATGTACTTAAAGTACTTAAAATACCACTTTATTTTTAAGTCTGCCCAATTTTAGCCAGGGATGATATTTTTTTTCAGAAATTAAAAGAGCTTGAGTTTACAATATTCATGTCCATGTCTATTATTTGATTCTGTCGCCCACTAAAACCCTTTTAAATTAAAAAAAAACATTTGCGATTTGGGGCAAATTTTCATGTACGATTACATATGATTAATCAAGATTAATTAATTACACAGCATCTAATTAATTAGATTCATTTTTTTAATCAAGTCCCACCCCTAATATATATATATATGTAGATATGTATATATATGTGTATATACTGTATATATGTAGATATGTATATGCATATATCTATACTAATAAAAGGCAAAGCCCTCACTCACTCACTGACTCACTCACTGACTCACTCACTGACTCATCACTAATTCTCCAACTTCCCGTGTGGGTGGAAGGCTGAAATTTGGCAGGTTCATTCCTTACAGCTTCCTTACAAAAGTTGGGCAGGTTTTATATCGAAATTCTACGCGTAATGGTCATAACTGGAAGCAGTTTTTCTCCATTTACTGTAATGGAGATGAGCTTCAACGCCGTGGGGGCGGAGTTTCGTGTGACATCATCACGCCTCCCACGTAATCACGCAGTACATAGAAAACCAGGAAGATCTCAAAAAAGCGCTTAAGAAAACATGCATTATATAATTGAGAAGGCAGCGAAACAATAAGAAGCGAGCGAGTGACATATACAACCATATTCATGAGTTCTGCTACTTCGGAAACAAAGCACGATGTAAACCTACACTTTAAATTAAGTTCATAGACAGGCTGCCGCTGGCGTTTGTAATTTAGTGCCTGCCCATATAAGGCCGTCCGTCAGCGGCAATCCAATAGCAAACTGCCACGGGTAAATATTCACGGGTGAAGGACTGTGCTTATGGAGAGGAAGATGAGATGGTCAGGGTGGTGTTTGACACAAACTCAGCGAAACTGCCAGAGAAAGTTTTAAGTGCCAGGACTAAGGTAACATTAAATGCAGCCACGGACATAGCACGAGATGGCACCAGCACAGCTGGGAAACTTCAATGCATGTACACCGAGCGGCTCGCGTAAACTGACGCAGTGCACAGATAAAAAGCAACAGTTCCAAAGAGCTGAACAAAACCGAATTACACAATTGAAAAGGCAGCAAAAAATATGAAGCGTCTGATAAGCATATTCATAAATCAAGCTACTGCGGAAACAAAGCACACGGTGGAAAAAGTCAATGTCCCGCTAAAGGAAGACAGTGTAAAAACCCGTGCATGCAGTGTGTCAGGTCTCAGATAAAGAAGAAGACGAGCTGTTTATTGATGCAGTAAGAAACAAATCGATGAATGAAACCTGTCATCTTTACAACGATTGACAAACACGGAATGTAACTTGAACACAACACATCGTACAAATACGAACCTGATTGAAAGAAATAATGATAATCAAATCCTTGATGACAGCAACACTCTTAACACTCACAAAACAAATACTGTATATTGACAGTCATGTTACGTTATTTTTAAAATGTTCCCTTTTCTTTTTCTACCTTTTTAACACACTACTTCTCCTGCGATCGCGGGGTATATATATATATATATATATATATATATATATATATATATATGTATATATATATATCCCGCTCTACATAATCGAATAATGGATACTTTATTCGCCATCAATGATTGTTTTGGTAAAGCCATACTCAGTGTATTCATTAGATGAACGGTAAAAAAGTAAGAGCGAGGGCAGGATGACTCATTGAGGCATGCAGGCTGTAGTCTTGCGTCAACTCTATCTGAATTGCGATCACATTTGAAAAACATATCTTTTCAAGTTCTATTTGGTCCATATGTGTCAAACTCAAGGGCGCGGGCCACATCCGCCCGGCGTGTAATTATATCCGGCCCGAGATCATTTTATATACTGTATTATTGTTATTAAAGCCGGTATATGAAGCGCTGGTAACACAATAAACTACAGATCCCATAATGCAGCGCTTCAGCTGCCTTGCATCAGGGTAACCTGAATGCAATTCAGAAGATACAGAAAACAGCATAATTAAATAAGAATCTGACACTTCAGCGGACGTTTTAACCGTACACAATCACAAAGTGATTTCAAGTGAAGCTGCTTTTATGGGAGACACAAATGCACCAGTTCACCTTGCCCCACTTTCCCTGTTGCCAAGTACTGTTAAACCAAGTCGTCACTACGGTGTTCCCAAATACGCACTTTGCTGATAAACTGAGCGCACTGCGCACTGAGTTTGCACGGCGCTTTGGTGACTTTGATGAACAAAAAAAGTCCGTCTACATGCGGCTCGAACCTTGTGCATGTTTGGTAGCACATATCTGTGTGAGAAGCTCTTCTCAGTGATAAAGACTAACAAAACAGCACACAGGAGTTGCCTCACTGATGAGCACCTGCAATCCATCCTGAGAATCTCCACAACACAGAACCTCACACCAAACAGAAACGAACTTGTGGCCAAAAAAAGATGCCAGGCGACCAGCTCTAAAATGACATATGAGCAAAGACAACTGAATGATTTGATTTGTTATTGCACGTAAGAGCGGGAGTTATCCGTTTTAACAAGCAGCGTATTGCACTGATACGAAATAGCTGTGTGTGTATATATGTAGATATGTATGTATATGTATATATATGTTTATATATGTGTGTGTGTATATATGTATATATATATTGTCACACACGTGCGCATGGGAGGCAGCTAAAGGGCTTGAGTGAAGGCAGTTCGGAGGCATGCCGGGGTGTGGCAGAGTGCACTGACTCTTTTTCTCCCTTGCCTGTAGACCATCCCCGGGGGATTTCAACTGGCTCTCCTGACATCACTTCCGGGACTGAGCCAATGGAAGTCGGCCACACCAGCTCCAGTCCCTCTGATGTCACCTCCGGCTACAAACCAATGGTGGAAGACCACGTGCCAGATCCATATGACCTCACTTCCTGTCTTCCCCTTTAAAACCTGCCCCTTTTCCTTTGTTTCCTCAGTCTTGTTTTGGACTCGGTTGTATGCACTTCAGTGCTTTGTGTTTGAGAAGAAAAACGACTTTTGCAGCCAGGATACCACAATATACGGGTGGCTGCCCCAACTCTTTATCTGTCCATGTCTCGTTCTTGTGACAATATATATATATATATATATGTATTTGTGTGTATATATGTGTGTGTATGTATGTATATGTGTGTATATATGTGTGTGTATATATGTAGATATATATGTATGTATATATGTGTATATGTATAGATATGTATATATATATATGTTTATGTGTGTGTGTGTAAATATTTATATATATATATATATATATATATATATATATATATATATATATGACAACAACACTCATCACTCACAACAGTGACAAAACAATTACATTGACAATCAGGTTACGTTATTTTAAAAATGTTTCCTTTTCTTTTCATTGCTTCTTTAACACACTACTTCTCCGCTGCGAAGCGCGGGTATTTTGCTAGTATGTATATATATGTGTGTTTGTGTATATATATATATGTATATATGTACTTTGTATATGTATATATATATGTATGTGTGTGTATATACGAGGTGTGGCAGAAAAGTAATGAGACTGATTTTTTATTTACCAAAGTTTTTATTTTTTTCAAACATCAATGTTATCCCCTTCAAAGTAGTTGCCTTGGGCAGCTACACACCGATGGAGACGTTGTTCCCACTGTTGGTAGCAGTGCTGGAAGTCTTCAGCGGGTATGGTCTTCAGCATGTCCGTTACACTCTTTTGGATATTTTCTAAAGTCCCGAAATGACGTCCTTTGAGGACATTTTTCAATTTAGGAAAAAGGAAAAAGTCACATGGACTGAGGTCAGGTGAATAAGGTGGCTGGGGAACCACAGGAATGCCTTTTGAGGTCAAAAATTCTGTTATGTAGAGGGCAGTTTTTTAGCACCATTTTGGCACAGACCTTTTGCGTGTGCATATGTTCAGTCAAAATTTGATGAACGGTAAATCTGTTCAAATTTAATTGTTCACTCAACATTCTTAATGTTAAACGACGGTCTATACTCACAAGAGTGTTCACACATTCAATGTTTTCATTGGTTTTCGAAGTTGAAGTCCTCCCTGAACGGTGTTCATCTTCAACGTGTTTTCTGCCTTCCAAAAATAATCTGTGCCAGCGAAAAACTTGAGCTCGGGATAAAGAATGTTCCCCATAGGCCTGTTTTAACTTTTCAAACGTCACACTTGCCAATTAATGGCACAGCGTTGCTCCAAATTCTGCTGTTCCATTTTGCGTGACGCACAACCAAAAACACAACTTTGTTAATAGCAGTCACAAAAATCACGTAGTTAACGTAAGGAGTTGAAACTCACACTGAGCTATGGGAGGGTACTGATACACGTGCTCTATCAAGGACAACAGCGCAGCGTTGCCAGATCGCTTGCAGTGTTGCCAGTCTCATTACTTTTCTGCCACACCTGTTATATATATATATATATATATATACTGTATATATTGTGAAAGGCGCCTGGCGTCCATGCCCAGTCGGGACGCCCCTGCATACTGTATTCAGGGGGAGCAGCCCTGGACAGTGCAATACCTCCCCCTGGACGCTAGATAGCCGCCCCCCTGGCCTGGTGAGGTGCCTCGATTTCCCACAGGGCTCCCTGGGAATTGGAGTTGGGGGTAGCCCTGTTGGGTCCCACAGGTACCGCCAGGGGGTGCTGTGTTTGGGACTCCTGAGCCCGTATGGGCAGCAGCTTCATCACACCTGGAAGTGCCGCCAGATCTTAGTGATCAAACACCTAGAGCACTTCCAGGTGACCTATAAAAGGAGCCAGTGACCACCACTCATCGGCCAGAGTCGGGTGGAGGAAGACAAGGTTGCGAGGGAGGAGTGGTGGTGCCAGAGAAAAGAGTTTGTGTTTGTGACTTACTGGTGTTTGGGACTGTGTTGTGGCTGGGGGGAGTACGGGGAAGATGTGCCCTCCAGCTGAAGAAGAATAAAAAGCCTTTTATTTTACACGTGCCTCCCGTGTCCAATTTGTGTCGGGTCAGGCGCTATATAGTGCCGTTTACAATATATCTATAAAAAATGTATTTTTAATGCAGGTCCCCTGCCGACAGACGGCCAGAGAATCCTGCCGGCTACGCCAGTGTGGCAGTAGGGGGCGCTAGTGCTCCCTTGAACCCTCAGGTACAACTCCAGACACCAGGTAAAAGTCCAATACTTTTTATTTTGTTCTTCAGTGCACCAAGCACCCTCCACACTACTCATACACCAACACAATAATAACTATAATCAACAATCCACTACTAATCACTAAATACACACAATAATCTCTCCTCCTCGCCCAGACACTTTGCTCCTCCACCTCCCAGCACAGCTCAGTGTCTGGACTGAGGCACCGTCCTTTTATAGCCCCTGACCCGGAGGTGTTTCTGTCCCATCAATCCATAGTTCCTAATTCCTTCCGGGTCAGGGCAATCAGTCCTTTTATTCAACCCGGGAGCACGACATTTTTTCCCGTCACATGACCATAACATACTTCCGGCTCATACGGTCTCACAGGGCCCATAAGCCCCCCCACAGCGACTCCTGGTGGTCCCCAAGGTATCCAGCAGGGCTGTGTATAAACACTACAAAGTCCATAAGGCCCTGCTGGACCTCGGGGCACGATCCTGCTGTCGGGAGAGCTCCTCCTGGGGGTTCTGACCGGCATGGGAAGCCGGCAGTCCTCCACAATATATACATATATATATATTGTGGTCCCCGGCTGGGGCTGGAGCCCGGCCGGGACGCCCAGGAGGACGTGAGGAGGGCTTGTGCCTCCTCCAGACCGCGAGGGGGCGTCCGTCCTGGTTCTGTTGGGAGCCACGGGTCGAGGGCATGGAAGCCCTACCCTGTAGGGGCCCGTGGCCACCGCCAGGCGGCGCCCCGATGCCGGTTTATCCCGTATGGTCCTTGGCTGGGGCTGGAGCCCGGCCGGGACGCCTTGGAGGACCAGAGGAGGGCGAGTGCCTCCTCCAGACCAAGTGGGGGCGTCCATCCTGGTTATGCAGGGGGCCTCGGGTACAGGGCTTGGAAGCCCAGCCCTATAGGGACCCGTGGCCACCGCCAGACGGCGCCCCAGTGCCTAATTATCCCGGGAGCCCGGCACTTCCGCCACATCAGGAAGTGCCGGGGGAAAGACTTTATGTGGCGCCCGGAGAGCTGCCAGGAAGACAGCCGACACTTCCACCACGCTGGGGCGTGGCTAAGGAGCGAATGCCGGGAACACCTGGGGCTCATCCGGGAGCGTTATTTAAGGGGCCGCCTCCCTCCAGTCGGTGGTGGAAGTCGGGAGGAAGCAGACAGAACTAGAGAGAGAGAGGACGGGAGGCGGCCAGGAAGGCACAAGGACTGTGGGCCCTGGACTTGGGGGATTCAGTGCGAGAGGCACTGGGGTTCGTGAGTGCACGTGACTTTTATATAATTGTAAATAGTGTAAATAAAGTGTGTTGGGTGAAAATATGTCGTCCGTCTGTCTGTGCCGGGGCCAGCCTTCACAATATATATATATATATATATATATATATGCCAGCAACACTCATGACAATGACAACACAATTACATTGTCAATCATGTTACTTTATTATTAAAATGTTTCCTTTTCTTTTTCATTACTTCTTTAACACACTACTTCTCCGCTGCGACGCACGGGTATTTTGCTAGTTTACAATAAAAAAACCCTCAAACTTTAAAACTCACTTAAATGTCATTGTAAATTGGCCCATTCTGGGCAATAAAAGGAAAAGGTAAAAAGTGCCAACAGTCCACACACATTTGTTCAGCACAAATGACAGAAAATATTTTTAAAATTATAAAATTGCTCATATTCGGTATCTGGTTTTGATTATGCTTGTTTTTATCAGAAAAAAACAAACCAAGTTGTAAACCATGTAGTGTAGTACGATTCCACTAACATTAAACTCATATTATATCCAAATCCTACATAACTAAACTCCATAGTAGCTCTTTAACCATACCATAATTACTCAAACTAAAACTGAAACTAATATATATAAAAATAAAATAAAAATGACTTTGTGAAATAAAAACTAAATTAAAACTAAAAATATACGATAAAAGAAAACTAAAACTAAACTGAATTTCCAAGTAAGGTAAGAAAAATACTGAAATAAAAACTAATATAAAAAGGCAAAACTATAATAAGCTAGTTACACTCTATACAAACACTAATTTGGGTGTTCAGAAATACTAGGTGTTCTATGTTAGTGTATGCATTTTGTATGAGATACATTCCGCTATTGTGCAATGCCTAGTGTTTGTGCACATGCAAATTAGCAATTGATAGCTTGACAGCAGTCTTTAGTTGCCTCAGATATTACAATGGACAGTGGTTTGATTGATATTTTGCCCACATAAGTGAGGCAGAGTAAAATGACTGAGGAGACACTGCCAGTTTTAGAGATGTATCTGCTGCCATCAATGTGTTTGAGTTCAAGGGGGGAGAATGGTTTACTGGTACCTGGAATCACAATTTTCATTTTTTTCATTTACATGTCATTCTAAGCCAAAGATCTAAATTAATTAATAACATTGATTTATTGTCTGCCTCTAGCTGCCACTGTGTAGTATTGGTTTGGTATTTGGATCAGTTGTCAACCAATATCAAGCTTGAGTATTAAAAATGACTAATTATTTGGTCTTAAGAGGCCACTTATAAAGTTTGTTTTTTGTACCAAGAAAAGGTACCATTCATTTTTAAACAAATCACAACCTCCCCTCTTCCCCACCACTTATGCTTTGTAAGTAAACAGGCTGTTTCTGTTGCTGTGCCTTTATTTTAAACTGTTTTATTTTACCATTTTGATTTCTCCTCTGTCAATCTGTAAAATCTGTTGTAAAATAAGTTTTACAACAAAGATTCAGGAAGCTGTTTCAAAACACTAACATTCCGAACAAATTGCCTTATTTTCCAGTCCAGTTTCTGTGTTTGGGGATTGGAGAGGGTAGGGTGGGTTTTTGAAATAACACTTTATGTTAACATACCAGCAGAAAATATGTTTTCATTATAGGTACCTTTAAAGGAATTTCAGCTTTGAACCCAGTTCCAAAGTATAACCCCACCATTAATTACCTCCTGTTGTACTGTAATTATAGTGTACAACTATGTATTTATTATCTAATTTCCTGTTTTTTCACTTTGTCTTCTACAGACTGTGGGTGAAATGGTTGATCATGAAGCCATTGATGAAACCACAGTGGGTATTTTTGTTTATAAAAGCATGCCAATGATCAGGATTTGGATAATATTGCAATTGTGACTCCCATGTTGTTTGGATTAATATACACTTTAAATCTCCCTTATCCCCCTCAACTTAAATATACTGTACATTTGAAGTACTCCAGAAGATTGCTATGGAGCTGGAAGGTACAACACTGTCAAAAAATCCTCAAGCTCTAAAAAACTTACTCTTATCAGTGAGTCTCTCTGAACTAGAAGTGGACTGCTCACACTCTCTGTCACGTGGACTAATTGGACTGGTTACTTTTGCACCTTAATCTTTACAGCATGTTATATTTGCTTACTTCATTGTTGTGTTAAAAGGACTATACAAAATATACTTCTTTCACTGATGTGCAGAAATGCTCAGTGTTACTTTGAGGTTCTTAATGTTTTATGCTTGCCATTTTCCCCTGGGACCTATGTCATTATAATGTGAGGCAGAGTTCCTGTAAAATAAAGAATAAGTGGATTGCTTCAGATTTTTTTTCCCTTATCATATCAGTTTTGATATGATGTAATTATGTGATGTTGTGGAATGTTTAGAAAATAGAAAAAAAACATTATTTTATGAAAGCAGATGCCAAGCAGCAGTTTTAGAACTTTATGTTTTCTAATATTTAACAATTATTGTATAATATACCTCTCTATTATATAAAAATAATCCTGTGACGAAACAAGACTTTTTTCAAGAGATTTTTTTCAAGTCCCGCAAGATGACACTTTTGCCATGAGATTTTTTCAAGTCACACCCTCCTCTCAACAATATTCAATCATGCACACGGTCCTTTCACCTCTCATTGAATGCTTTTGACAGACACACTTCCTGCTCTCTCAGCTCTTAAAATTTTTAACATTTTTCTCACTTTAATTTCCCAATTAAAGAAGACGTATTATGTTCAAATCTTATTGAAGAATTTCATCACAAAGGGTTATCAACAGAAAAAATTAGTTCCTGGGCAATCCTAGCACCGAGAAACGATGAAGTCAAACGAATTAACAGCAAAAATGTCAATCAGTTACACAGCAAGTTGGTTAAATGCATATCAATGACTAGGCTGAAACAGTTGGTGGTGATCGTGTGGAAGATAAAAATATCAACTTACAATATCCAGAAGAATTTCAACTACTATTAACACCATCTGGTCTTCCACTGAACGAATTACTGTAGAAAGAAGGATGTTTCCAAGAAAGGTAATGTAGTACATCTTCTGCGGATAACATTAGAATTCGACAAAGTTGTTTTATTTAATAGAGAGAAAGAAATGAAATTCAGTCACGGGCAGTTACACATTGCATTGTCACAATGAAAGTCCAAACACAGAATCAAATGCAATATTAATTCAAAAGATTGTTTTTACTGAAGTTTTACAGTAAAAGTGTAAGTTCAAAAAGTATTTGCATGTTAATTTCAAAACCAAACAGTACAAAATTGTATTACGCAACGAATAACTCTTAACGCGATATGGTACATAATTTACTTTCAAATTATTACATTTTACTATTTTTTAATATGGTTAATTACTAGCTTTATTACATCCACATCCCCATACACGAGCGGCAGAACCACAAAGAGGCTAGCACATTGTGCAGGACCCAGGGGTTGGCAAGAAAAGCGAGCTGGGGGCAAAGGCCCCTAGTTTTATATAAATAAATACATAAATATAAACCATAAACCAGGGACAATAAATGGGGTCACCCACTAATGTCCCAACCCTTCTTTTGTTTCTCTCTTTTCATATATATTTATTGTGGTAATAATTAAGCCCTGACACAATAAAGAGGTTTGAGTCAGCCTCCCATATAATTGAAATTTTGCTGCTGATGCAAGAAAAAGTTTGATGAAATGGTCTTTACAGATAAGAGTCCTCAGAAGAACTGAATAGGTTAGGAAACATGGCGGATATTTAGTAAAAAATACAGGAACAGGAGAGATCTTGGGACCAAAACTGGAAATTAAGTCATTGGGCTACAACTTCTTGGAATGTGGAAATTACATATTTAGGAGGTGGGCTCTTCTGTTACTCTAGAAGTGATGTCTTCTGTGGCGGAACCAGAAGTGACATCATGGGAGCCAGGCGGAATTTCCCACATTTGGTCTGTGGGGAGATAAAAGAAAGGATTAGTGCACTCTGACCGCAAATTACTTTCTCTTGAGCCCTTTAGCTGCCTCCCATGCACATGTGTGTGAAAATATACATAACGGGGTGCTTGATACCATCGATGCTTTGGCTCAACATGGCGCCAAGACCTATGTCTGAAGCATCACTCTGGAGAATGAAAGGTAAAGAAAAAACAGGAGAACTTAATACAGGTGCCAAGGTTAGAGCCTTCTTCAGGTCATAAAATGCAAAGTCAGCCTTATCATCCCATACCGCTACATTGGGAGCCCTTTGTCAAATATGTCATGGGCACCACTGTCTCTGAGAAATGTGGAACAAACCAGCAGTAATACCCCAATAAACCAAGAAAGGCCTGGGCCTACAGCTTGGTTCTCAGACAGGGCCAGTTCAAGATGGCTTCAACTTTGGAACACTGTGGTTGAACTGTAACCCTGCACATGTGGTAACCTAAATATTAGGCCTCAGTGTACCCGAAGAAGCATTTCTTGGGATTAATCCAAAGGCCAGCTTCACCAAGTGCTCGAAGCACAGCTTTAACCTGCTCTAGGTGTTGCTTCCATGTGGTGCAATTGATGGCCATGTCCTCTAGGAAGGCGGCACTATAAGAATTATGGGGCTGTAGGACTTTATCCACCAGATGATAGAATGTGGCTGATGCACCGTGCAATCCAAATGGAAGCAAATGATATTTCACAAGTGCTGCTATTTGTACTAAACTTGACTTTGGCCTTTGCTGATTACGTTAAAGGAATTTGCCAATAATCTTTGGTCATGTCAAGTGTGGTCAAATACTTCTCGAGGAGGTCGTCCACACAAGGAATGGGGTAGGCATTGAATTGGGATACTTGATTAAGCTGACGAAAATCAGTGCAAAATCTCCATTTCCTGTTTGGCTTTGTATCCAAGACTATTGTGCTGGACCAGGGACTATGTCTCTCCTCTGTCACACCTATTTACTAAATTCTTTTGATCTCAAATTCCACTTCTACTTTTTTCATATCTGGGAGGTGATAGAGTAGTTCCCTGTAATTAGCAAAATCTGGCCAGGTCATTCACTGACTACATCCTGTACTGACTGGATCACTGATTCCAGTTTCTGTTTCTACGTGGGAGTCAAATTAGGACTAAAGTTAAGTGACAATTTATGAGCAAACAAAGAGTGGGGCTGAGCTGGGAAGGGGATGACATTCCTGTCACTCCAAAGTTTCAGCAAATTAACATGATATATTGTGATATATATAACGTGACGTCGATTCGGTTATTTAATGAAATAGTTGACCAAGCCGTTTCCCTCCTTAACTTTGAATGGCCCTTGCCAATGGGCCAGTAATTCTGAGTGAGAGGTAGGTACTAGGACCATGATGCAGTCGCCGGGGTGGAACTCCCAAAGGGATGTTCCCGATTATAACACCGGGCCTGTGCTGCTTGGGCGTTCTCCATGTTTTTTTTAGAACAGGCTAAATCATTGTTAATCTATTGTGTAATTGTGTGATATATTGCAATATATTAGTGGATAGAAGGGGCTTTTCCTCCCAACTTCTTTTAAGATATTTAGTAGTCCTCTGGGTTGATGCCCGTATAACAGTCCGCGTAGCATTTGCTTGAGGAACTGTTTGAACCGTTCCACGAGACCGTCAGTTTGAGGGTGATATACTGTGGTCTTTAAATGCTTAACTCTGAATACTTACGCAACGTTCCTGAGCATATCTGAGGTAAAAGGTGGCCCTTGATCTGTCGAGATTTCTTTAGGGGTGCCCACTCATGAGAAGAACCCTACAAGTTTCCATGCAATATTTTTAGAATTAGCTGTCCGTAATGGGACAGCCTTGGGAAAATGAGTAGCATAGTCCACGAGGACCAGGATATATTTATTTCCTCAGGCTAAGGGATCAAGGGGTCCCACACTATCGAACCTGATACGTTCGAAAGGGATATCAATAAGGGGAATTTGGTTTCAAGGAGCATGGTCCGTCCTAGGAATCTGTCATAACTGAAATTCCATACAGGAACTACAAAAACAGTGGACCTCCTCCTTAATTCTAGGCCAACATAATTGGAGCTTAATCCTCTCAAAGGTTTTGTCAGCTCCCAAATGGGCACCTAGGAGGTGGGTGTGTGCTAGCTCACAGATCTTATGCCAAAAGGTCTATGGCAGTAGCAGCAGTGATCTCACCTCTCCCTCGTGCTCAGCTACACTGTACAGTAAATCATTGTTAATGATGAAGTGGGGTACATTAGGCATGGGAAGGTTAGTGTGTTGGCCACCTACGGAAACTTTTGCATTTCTAGCAAATTTCAGGGAGTCATCACTCCGCTGCCCCCATTTAAAGGAGACTGGCGTTTGTCTAAATTGGAAAGTTAACGAGGTTAAAGAATCAGTGTTGACCTCAATGAATGGGGCTTCTGGTCAAGATAAGCCATTGCCGGTTGATGACATACTCGGCTGGACCATCTCAGTCTCTTCTCCGTCACATTGAATCTCCATGTGATCTCTTAGTACCAGCTGATTAAACGGTGTGGAGACAGTTTGGGACGGTGATTCTCTGTCCATTACAAGGCCCAAAGACAAAGTGAGGTGTGTGGTACTGCTTTTATTATTAGACCAGTCTCTTCCCAATATCATGGGAAAAGGTGGATTTCGAAGGACCACCACTCACATTGCTTGAATGCTGCCCTTGTAACTGATGATGCAAGTGGCCGACCTGTACCCCTGAGTTTTACTGTGTATACAGGTTAGACTGATCCTTCTTTTAAGCCACTGTTGCAGTAACACATATCGGCAAGCGCAATTGAAATGTTGCTGCCAGTGTCTATTAGTGCTGTTACTTTAAACACATTAACCACCACCACACCTGTACAAGGACACGACAAGGGTTTATCAACCACACAATACTTTCCTCTGCTCACCCAGCTGAAGTCCATCGGCTCTGTGTTCAACGGGCATTGGGGTAGTATATGTCCGGGCTCTCCACATTTGTAGCAGCGTAGGACTGGGGTCAGTTTTTCTTTTTGCTTGGCCACAGGCTCCACATTGTGATGGGAAGGCTCCGACTGGACCACGCATCCGGTCCGGATTTGGTGAGCAGACCTTTCCTAGCACTCAGTTTGGTGTGCCACCCAATGATGCTCAATTATCTTGACCAGTTCATCCATGTCCTTGAAAGGCTGAGCAAGAATTTCTGGCAAGGCGTTGATTAACAAGTCGCAAGCGACCTGCTCCACGATTTTACTGGCATCATTAATGTTTGGCCTTAGCCAGTGCCCAGCTGTTCCTCAGATTTCATATGTTTGTTGTCGGATGGAGCGAGCCAGATCAAAGTGCTACTCGTGGCACAGCCTTACCTGCTGGTCCACTGATGCACCATATTGCTTGAGCACTATTGCCTTTTCAGAACATCATAATTGTCAGCTTCTTCCTCAATGAGGTCATAATATGTCTGCTGCGCTTCCCCCTTTAGGAACAGGGCAATATGTTAGCCTATTTCTCGCCTTCCCAGTGCTGGCAAACTGCCATTCTTCCAAAAACAAGAAAATAGGTTTCAATATCATCATTTTCTTGCAACGATAGAAGTACCTGTGAGGGAGCCTGTGCCCAATCCTCTTTGATGGCTGCTCTGGCTTATGCCCAGGCCTCAGATTCTGCAAGCCTGGTCTGAGTCTCCCCCGACTGCAGTTTCACCCTTTGCAGCTTGGTGGCCATCTCTCAAACACATGTGTGTGACAATATATTTATATATATATATATATATATATATATATATATATATATAGTAATAAAGCACAGGCAAGTATAAAGATTTGGGTTGGTTTAAGCCCCGTATACTGTAAAAGAAAAAGGTTAGTTTCCAGAAATTAGTCAGTGTTTTCTACCAAGTACAACAGACCATCAAAACAAAAGACATCAGACATTTTATAAGGGTGCACAGGAAATGATGGGGTGAGCAGTGTTGAATGATGGGAAGAGTAATGTCATCTTTGGGGGACTGGAGGTTAGAAAGGACCCCGGAAGCTGGAGGTAGTAAGAGACTTCCAGGTACATTTACGACGGCGGCTTTTCGGTCCTTCTAGGGAAACAAAAGAAGAAAGGTTAGTACTCTACTGCTGTCCTCCGGCATGGCTGATCGCGGTGCCCGTCGGGTCCTTCAGCCGCTCCCCATGTGCTCGTGTGTGACTATATATACAGTATATATATTTACAGTATATATATATATAGTGTATTTATATATATATATATATACCTGTATATATATATATATTAATAAAAGACAAAGCCCTCACTTACTCACTGACTCATCACTAATTCTCCAACTTCCTGTGTGGGTGGAAGGCTGAAATTTGGCAGGCTCATTCCTTACAGCTTACTTACAAAAGCTGGGCAGGTTTCATTTTGAAATTCTACGCGTAATGGTCATAACTGGAACCTATTTTTTCGTCCATATACTATAATAGACTTCTGCTCGATGCCCGTGGGAGGCGGAGTTACGCCCCCCACGTAATTTAGTGCCTGCCCATATAAGGCCGTCCGTCAGCAGCAATCCAATAGAAACACTGCCGCTAAATATTCACGGGTGAAGGACTGTGCTTATGCAGAGGAAGATGAGATGGTCAGGGTGGTGATTGGCACAAACTCAGCGAAACTGCAAGAGAAACTTTTAAGTGCCGGGTCTTAGCTAACATTAAATACAGCCGTGGACATTGCACGAGATGGCACCAGCACAGCTGGGAACCTTCGATGCATGTACACCGAGCGGCTCACATGAAATGACGCAGTGCACAGACAAAAAGCAACAGTTCCAAAGAGTGCTGAACAAAATCCGAATTACACAATTGAGAAGGTAGCAAAAAAATATGAAGCGTGTGATACATACAAGCATATTCATAAGTGCAGCTACTGCGGAAACAAAGCACACGGTGGAAAAAGTCAATGTCCCACTAAAGGAAGACAGTGTAAAAAAAACCTGTGCATGCAGTGTGTCACATCTCAGATAAAGAGGAAGACGAGCTGTTTATTGATGCAGTAAGAAACGAATCGATGAATGAAACCTGTTATCTTTACAACGATTGACAAACACGGGATGTAACTTGAACACAACACATCCTACAAATACAAACCTGATTGAAAGAAATAATGATAATCAAATCCTTGATGAAAGCAACACTCTTAACACTCACAAAATAATTACTGTATATTGACAATCATGTTACGTTATTTTTAAAATGTTCCCTTTTCTTTTTCATAACTTCTTTAACACACTACTTCTCCGCTTCAAAGCGCGGGTATATATATATATATGTATATATATATATATATATACCTCGATCTACATACTCTCAAATAGACAAACCACATGCCTTGGCGCAATGGTAGAGGCTTTGCCTCTAGCGCCGAGGTTCGATTCCTGAGAGGGGGTGCACTGAGTATGTACGCGTGCTTCCTGATTCATTTTACCCTCACATCCCCTTGGTTTGAGACGTATGAAAAAATATGCGGTTAATGCAGAAAGACAGATCACCAATTGAAGCTTTATGAATAATGGATACAAAGTGCGTTCCTAAGACTGATCGGAGGCAAATTTCATTTCAAAAGACTACCCGACGGAAGCCTTGATAAAAGCGTGGTTTTGTGCAAACTGTCCAAATACGAACCTGATTGAAAGAAATTATAATCAAATCCTTGATGACAGCAACACTCATAACGGTCTCAAAACCATTACATTCACAATCATGTTACGTTATTTTTTTTTTTTTATTAATTTTATTACACTCCATACAAAGCAATCAAGTTTTTACAAAAAGAAAAATAGAGTTAAGAACAGATCGATCCCCACCCTTGAGAGAGAGAGCAAGCCAAACGGCATAAAATTTTTACAGCTTTTAAACATACCTAAATTAATAAATTCTCTATGCTTCATGAACTTATTTTAAAATATTACTGATTAGATCTTACCATGTTTTGAAAAACGTCTGTACTGATCCTCTAACTGAGTATTTGATTTTTTCCAATTTCAAATAATATAATACATCAGTTTCCCACTGACTTAAAAGAGGAGAGTTTGGATTCTTCCAGTTTATCAGAATAAGTCTGCGTGCCAAAAGTGTAGTAAATGCAATCACAATTAGTTTGTCTTTCTCCACTTTAAGCCCCTCTGGAAGAACCCCAAACACAGCTGTTAATGGGTTAGGAGGGATTGTGAATCCAAGGCTATCTGAAAGGTAATTAAAAATTTTTGTCCAGAATAATGTTAATTTGGTGCAGGCCCAGAACATGTGACCTAGTGAGGCTGGAACTAATTTGCAGCATTCACAGATTGGATCATGCCCTGGATACATTTTGGAGAGTTTTAGTCGAGACAGATGTGCTTGATAAATAATCTTAAGTTGTATAATTGTATGCTTTGCACATATGGAGCTCGAGTGAATTCTCTGCATTGTTACGTTACTTTTAAAATGTTTCCTTTTCTTAGCACAAGCAGAGCTGAGAAGCTTCGATGCATGTATTCCTAACGCGTTAAAAAAATAACGCATTTAATCACACTTTCAATTCCAAACAAAGGGGAACTTTTGTCAATGCATGATTTCCTGGTACATCGATTACATTGATGCACACATCAGAGCTACACAAATGTTAGAGTCGGAATAAAGCGCATTCTTATGACTGTTCGGAGGAAAATTTCATTTCAAAAGACTACCCGATGGAAGCCTTGATAAAAGCATGGTTTTGTGCACACTGAAAAGCAAGCAAAATTAGATGCATTACAGAAAGCGAACTTTGTGGCTCTTACTGGGGAATCATTGGACTTCCGTGACCGTTAGTAATTCTAATTACAAAATGTTCAATGATCACACTGTTTTAGCCTAATGTACAAAATAATTTTGGCTAAAGTTACTCAGAGTTTAAAGGTGAAGCTGGTCAAATTACCTTTTATGTTTCTGTCTTATTTTTTTAAGAAGAAAAACTGAACTTTATGTTGAAATTTTTATTATTATTTAAAGACAATACCATTCTGAAAATGTACTTAAAGTACTTAAAATATCACTTTATTTTTAAGTCTGCCCAATTTTAGCCAGGGATGATATTTTTGTTTCTGTTTTGAATTGAAATGCAGTTTAAAAGCATTTTTTTTTGCAGAAATTAAAAGAGCTTGAGTTTACAATATTAATGTCCATGTCAATTATTTGATTCTGTCGCCCACTAAAACCCTTTTAAATTAAAAAAAAACATTTGCGATTTGGGGCAAATTTTCATGTGTGATTACATGCGATTAATCAAGATTAATTATAATACAGCCTCTAATTAATTAGATTAATTTTTTTAATCGAGTCCCCCTAATATATATATATATATAGATATATATATGTAGATTTGTATATATATATATGTGTATATACAGTATATATGTAGATATATATATATGTGTATATATATCTATATATGTTTATATGTGTGTGTGTGTATATATATATATATATATATATATATATATATATATATATATATATATTGTGGCAGTAGGGTGCGCTAGTGCTCCCTTGAACCCTCAGGTACAACTCCAGACACCAGGTAAAAGTCCAATACTTTTTATTTTGTTCTTCAGTGCACCCTCCACACTACTCATACACCAACACAATAATAACTATAATCAACAATCCACTACTAATCACTAAATACACACAATAATCTCTCCTCCTCGCCCAGACACTTTGCTCCTCCACCTCCCAGCACAGCTCAGTGTCTGGACTGAGGCACCGTCCTTTTATAACCCCTGACCCGGAGGTGTTTCTGTCCCATCAATCCATAGTTCCTAATTCTGTCCGGGTCAGGGCAATCAAATCTTTTTTTTCAACCTGGGAGCACGACATTTTTTCCTGTCACATGACCGTAACGTACTCCCGGGTCATACGGCCTCACAGGGCCCATAAGCCCCCACATCGACTCCTGGTGGTCCCCAAGGTATCCAGCAGGGCTGTGTATAAACACTACAAAGTCCATAAGGCCCTGCTGGACCTCGGGGCACGATCCTGCTGTCGGGAGAGCTCCTCCTGGCGGCCTGGGGGTGCTGACCGGCATGGGAAGCCGGCAGTCCTCCACAAATATATATATATATATATGCCAGCAACACTCATGACAATGACAACACAATTACATTGTCAATCATGTTACGTTATTATTAAAATATTTCCTTTTCTTTTTCATTACTTTTTTAACACACTACTTCTCCGCTGCAAAGCGCGGGTACTTTGCTAGTATATATATATATATATATATATATTGTGATAGGTGCTTGGTGTCCTTACCCATCCGGGACGCCCCTGCACACTATATTCAGGGGGAGCAGCCATGGAAACTGGTATACCTCCCCCTGGATGCTAGATGGCCGCCTCCCTGGAGTGGAGCAGTGCCTCGGGTTCCTGCAGGGCATCCTGGGAATTGGAGTTGGGTGCAGCCCTGTTGGGTCCCGCAGGCACCACCAGGGCGCGCTGTATTTGGGACTCCTGAGCTCGTATAAGCAACAAATTCATCACACCCGGAAGTGCAGCCGGAAATCAGGGATCAAACACCTGGAGCACTTCCGGATGAACTATAAACAGAGCCAGTGACCACCACTCAGTGGCCAGAGTCGGGTGGGATGAGGACAAAGCTTGGTGAGGAGTGGTGCAGGAGGAAGAAGAGAGTGTGCTATTTATATTAAGTGCTTGTGGGACTGTGTTGTGGCTGGGGGTTCATGGGAAAGATGTGCCCTCCTGTTGAAGAAAAATAAAAGTTTATTTAGTTACAAGTGCTTCCCATGTCCAATCTGTGTCGGGTCTGGTGCTATATAGCGTCAATCTTACAATACAGTATATTGTGGCAGCTGGCTGGCGTCCATGCCCAGCCGGGACGCCCCTACACACTATATTCAGGGGGAGCAGCCCTGTACAGTGCAATACCTCACCCTGGATGCTAGATGGCCACCTCGCTGGGCTGGACTGGAGTAGTGCCTCGGTTTCTCACAGGGCTCCCTGGGAATAGGAGTTGGTTGCAGCCCTTTTGGGTCCCACAGGTACCACCAGGGGGTGCTGTGTTTGGGACTCCTGAGCCTGTGTGGGCAACAGTTTCGTCTGGAAGTGCCGCCAGATCTCGTGATCAAACATCTGGAGCACTTCCAGGTGACCTATATAAGGGAGCCAGCAACCACCACTCATCGGCCAGACTCAGGTGGAGGAGGACAAGGTTGCTGGGGAGGAGTGGTGGTGCCAAGGAGAAGGAAGTACTTGTGCTTTACTGGGGAGTAATAGTGGTTGGGACTGTGTTGTGGTTGGAGGGATTACGGGGAAGATGTGCCCTCCAGCTGAAGATAAATAAAAGTTTAATTATTTTACACGTGCTTCCAGTGTCCAATCTGCATCGGGTCAGGCGCTATATAGCGTCTTCTTACAATATATATATATATATATATATTATCATGCACAAACACTTGCGTGTTCTTTTCAGGAGGGGGCACCAATTGTTATTACTCTCGCCTTCCTCATCCACAGATTGGAGGCTTTTATTCTGTTCAGTCTGGACTTGAAGACTGTCCTGAGCATAGGACCCTTCATCTTTATTTCCTACAGCTGTGGCTGTTGTTTTTGAACCCTCCTGTGCTTTTTTTTGCCTTTTTGTTCATCAACATTCATTAAAGTAGGTTCTCACCAGTCAGACACACAAGTCTTGTGAGTTTGTAATGTTGGCCGATGTATGTGTGCTTGAGGGAAAGGGAAAGGATGTTATAAAGTGTCTGAAAAAACTTTTGTTTCCATCAATAGTGTCAAGGAGAACACCCCAGAGGAGTTCCATCTCTTGACGTGCTACAACATAAAAGGAACACTATAACAGGAATTGGCTGTGGGATTTAGGAAACTGGTATGCCAACAGAGTACCTTCTTGCCTATGAGCCTTAATACTCTTTGTCAACTGCAATTAAATGGAGATTTTTCTATCTGGGATCATAATTATCTTTCACTTCAAAATTTCTGTCTCTTTTGTTTCTACAGTATATATGTACTACGGCCAGGCCCACTGACATTGCCTTTTGACATCTCCCCACCTAAGCTGCGAGAAATGGAGGAAGTAATCAATAAGGCAAGGGCAGCATCAACACCAGGGCCCAACTGGCTTCACTATAAGCTCTATAAGAACTGCCCACAGGTAGTCAGGGCACTTTGTAAGCTAATAAAAACAGTTTCTAGGAAACAGCAAGTTTTGGCAGTGTGGCAGCAAGCTGTCGGTGTGTTTATTCCCAAAGAGCAGAACTCTCAGACCACCAGTCAGTTCAGAAGCATCACCTTGCTGAAAGTAGAGGGGAATATCTTCTTTGCAGTTTTGTCAAGAAGGATGGCTAACTTCATTATGACGAAGGGATACATTGACACAAGCTGCCAAGAGGCTGGAATCCCAGGCTTCTCCAGATGCACGGAGCACTCATCTCTGATTTGGGATCAGATCGAGCATGCCAAGAGAGAGAAGAGTGACTTGCATGTAGTGTGGTTAGACCTTGCCAATGCATATGGTTCAGATCCACATAGGTTGATAGACTTTGCTTTGGAGTTCTTTCATGTCCCGAGTTGCGTGAACATCATCACCGGATACTTCAGTAACCTGCAGATGTGCTTCACTCTTAAGGGCTACACGACAGGATGGCAACAGACAGAATGCACTATGGGATGCGCTATCTCACCCATCCTGTTTGTGATAGCCTTCGAGGTAATTCTCAGAGGGGCCAGGCAGGTAGTTGGAGGTATCAAGTTAACATCAGGCGAGAGGCTCCCACCACTGAGGAGTTACATGGATTATGTGACAAGCATCCTTCAAATGGTTCCATGCACAATCAGGCTCCTCAAGGGGGAAGGATGAAGGTCAAGTCTGCAAAATCAAGAAGTCTGTTGATAAGAAAAGGCATTCCGCAAGTCAGGAAAATCTTCATCACAGGAGGGGAGCACATTACATGGCTGGACGAGAAACCACTGCGAAGCCTGGGAAGGGAGTATACTGTGGACTTGTCTGACAGGCAGATGGGAAAACTAGCCAAGTGTTAACTGGCTGAGGGGCTGGCAAAGATCAGGCAGAGCCACCTGCCTGGGAAGTACAAGGTGTTGTGTTACCAGCACACTCTATACCAGTGTGTCATATGGCCTTTAAAGGTCTGTGAAATTGCCTTGTCAGATGTCAACAGGATGGATGGTCTCACAATCAGTTACATCTGTAAGTGGCTAGGATTGCCCCATTGCTTTTCAGATGTAGGTCTCTTCGGCTGGAGTATGTTGGAGCTCCCTATCAAGTCCATTAGCTTGGGGTACAAACAGGAAAAGGCTTGCCTTATGATGGAGCTAAAGAACTTGGCAGACCCGCTCATAAGGAGTGCGAAAGTCCCCATCTGCACAGGCCGCAAGTCGCAGGCGCAGGTTGAGGTGGATCGGGTTATCTCCAGTTTGCAACATCGATAGGTGGTAGTTTGGTGGGGGCTCCAGACCAGTCACACTGGCATGGGCTGAGGAGTAGTGCAGCAATTCTGGTTCAAAGCCAAAAAGAAACAACAGAAGATCATGGTGGTGGACAAAATCACCAGGCTGGAACAGGAGCTCTTCTATGTGAAAGCAATATCCCACGGTAGCCAAGGAGCTTGGATGAGATGGGGCGCTATCATTAACTGACATATCACCTGGGCAGACATCTGGATGATGCCACAATCTAGACTTAGCTTCCTGTTGAAGGTAACCTGTGACACCCTTCTGTGACCTCATAACCTCGTACAATGGTAAGGTAGGCTGTTCCCTCTGTGTAAGCGTCTAGGCGAGCCTCCAGTACGTGTTGTCAGGTTGTAAGGTGGCTTTGGCCCTGGGATGCTTCTGGTGGCGGCATGATCAGTTCCTGGTAAAGCTGCCAAGAACCTGGAGAGCTGTAGGGTTGCAGCAAACCGCACTTTGGAAAAAACTAAGCATGTCTTAGCAGGATTTGTAAAACCTGGCAGTACATATCAACCTCCTGCACAGAAGGGGATTAGCATGCTTACTACTGGCAAAGAGTGGCAGATGTTGGCAGACCTCAGGAAACAGTTGTTCTTCCCAAAAGAGTTTGCAATAACTACTCTCTGGCCAGGAATTGTCATGTGGTCTGTGGTGAAGAAGAGGGTCCTGCTCATCGAAGTAATCCTCCCTTGGGAGGAGGATATGGTAGCAGCCCATGAAAGGAAGCACTTGAGGTATATCAAGCTGGCAGTGGAGTGCCAAAGAGCCTGGCTGAAAAGCCAGAGTTTACCCCGTGGAGGTTGGTTGCCGGGGCTTTTTTGGGAAAGCGACAGTCCAATTGTTCCATGGTGTGGGAGTGACAGGCTCAAGCTTGAGGAAAGCCATAAATGCCCTGGGAGAGGAAGCGGAGAAAGGGAGCTAATGGCTTTGGCTGTGGAGGAAAGACATCGTTTGGGAGTCAACACCCCAGTGAATGCAGCTGCAGGGGGTGGTGGGGAGACATCCCCAGGATGCCACTGGCCCCCACGCTGGGAGATGTACTGCTTTAGGGGGTGAAACATCCGTAAATGGCAGTTTCCATCTGACAACCCTACAGCTCATCTAAGGGCACAGGTTGAAGAGCCAAAGCATGATATACTATCTTACCTGTGCAATAAATAGTATATAATGTGAAGAGAAGCTACCAGAGGACAACTGATGCAACTTCCAGTATGATCGCCACAAGTAACTGGAAGATGGCATTTATTAGTAGGCCTACTTTAGTTAAGAACTGACCACCCATGCATCATAATGAGTGAACAGCTACAAGGAATATTTATTTATTTTGTTTCAGGACATCAAATGCACATCCTAATGGCGTTCTAAATTTTTTCTCTTTTTATTTGTCAACAACAACATCTGTTAATTGTAGAACCACTGCTAGACTCTAGAAAAGGAGTCAGACAAGCCAGACACAATCACAGTCCTGGAGACCTTGGCCAACTAGCTACCTCCCAACTGCAGGCCATTCTACAGCTGACTGAATATTGGGCCAGCCAGTCTAATGAAAGAACTCTTCTAACCAATGATCCTAATGCTCCTTTATCTCCTTTTTTCCATGGCATGCAAACAACGTGGCAACTGAGCAACGGCACCAAGTGTTCCATTGTATTTTTACTATTTATATATATATATATATATATATATATATATATATATATATATATATATATATATATATATACGTATATATATATATATACTGTATATAAATATATATATACATTAATATATATATATACATACAGTATAGATACATATGTATAAGAATTAAATTCTTACTATACAAAGTCATCTCTAATACATAGAGTCAATTGTGACTGTGGAGTTTATAAGAAGAAATGTGATTTATAAAGTATATATTGAACTGAACTAAATTGAATATATGCTTCTAATTGTATTATTTACATTTCACATATTATCAAAGCTCTGTATAACAAGTGGCAAATACATAACTTATCTTCTATATTTCTTTTTGTGTTAGTGAATATGTCATCAGTCATCAGTATGGTAACAGTTGCCTGAGCCTACACCAACAAATCAGGCACAAGAAAGGAACCAAAGAGTAATGGTAGTTCATCACAGAACACACTCACTCACACACCTAAAACTACTCATACCAGGGCCAGTCAAAAACACTAGCCTGTACACACTGTGATGTGGGAAAATAGCTAGAACCTGTAGATGAATAAAGACAAACATAAAACGTTTCCATCACACAACCTAACATACAATTTCCTATATTTAACTTATTTAATTGCTCTCATTTTTCTTTTAATTATTGCAAAATTCAATTTTTTCAGCAAAAAACTTCATTAGGACCCTTGTGTTTTGTTTAATGTTTTGTATAACTTTGTCAGAAAAAAAATAATGATAACGTATCCATTTCTGCGTAATTGTTTAATAGGATGAAAGAATCCTTGTTTAAAAAGCTCAAATTTGACATCATTTCCATTATTTCATTTTAAAAAGAATGGTTCGAGATAATGGCTCTTACCCTAAACCTTTATGGCCGATTTTTACCCTTTGTCTGAGCAACAATCTGCAAAAGGTGCAGCATGTAAAAAATCAACTTTTTATTTAGTAATTAGATTTATAAATACAATAATAATGAAAAACACATTTATTTTGAAATTACTGTTTTCTGTAATATAAACAATTTACATGTGCTTGCTACTTTAAATAAATGTACTTAATTTTTTTCCATTACAAATTATTCTGACATGCACTTGGTGGTGAAGGCCAATGGAAGGATTTTTATAATGTGTCCCGACATTCAGATCGGATTACTAAAAAGGATCTAAAGGTATAGTGAGTTTAGCTTTGACATCCTGCTAATACTATAAGTCCTTGGTCACAATCTCTTTACCTGATCATATGGCTATCTTTTTCTTAATAATACAGAAAACATCTTTTGAACATATAATAGGTACAATAGTACTAATAGTATTATTGTAGCATTATTTTTAATTTTATTTTAATTCAGGTACTGTGACTTTACACTTAGATAAAATATCTGGAAAATAACACATTTTAATCACTTGAGGGCTGTGTATGATGCAAAACCACAATGATTTTGCTCTAGTATTTGATTAAGTATTTACCTCTCACATTTTATTCCTCCATGACTATCAAGGAATGCCATTAAAAAGTTATGTTATGCCAGGTAGAAGTCTTCAAATAATGCATAGACTGTAGAGATTAGTAAAATGCTACAGCTCACATCAACATGGTGCCTAGCTGTGCCCATCTTAAGTACTAATACTGGCCATGGCACCAACTTTTCTTGTAATCATTCTTTCTTTTGAAGAAACCTTGGATCATTAGCTGGGTATCTCTGTCTAACTTCCAAGTAAAGGCAGAGAGAGGAGACAGCAGTGGGGTTTTATATTCAACCTCTTATTAATAATTCTTCTGTGTTTTTTGGTTTCATAGGCTTCTTTTCAAAGTTTTATTCTAGGTTTAAGAGCTGTAGATTAAGAATCTACTTTTAGTTGATGTAACTATGCCTTCATTTTGTTTTTCTGTTTTTCCTTTTACCATTTTTGGTATGGCTGGCTCCTTATTGTTTTGTAGTATATTTGGGATTGCACACTATAAGTTTTTACCAAATTTAGCCACTTTATTAGCCCCACTACATATATTATTAAGGAAAGATTTGCCCTTATCCTGAGGAAGAGAACAAGAGGAAGCATTTCAAGAGTCCACAATCTTTCTGAGACCAGCCAAGGTGTTGGTCCATTATTTAACTGATAAGGAGCTGATTCTTTCTTGTGATGCCTCTGCCTACAGGGTAGGAGCTGTACTGTCGCATAAAATGGAGGATGGTTGTGAGAAATTGGTAGGGTTTATGTCATATACCTTGTCACAGGCTGAAAGAATATATTTACAATTAGACAAGGACAATCTGGCTTTGATTTCTGGAATCCAAAGACTCCACAAGTATTTGTATGGATGTGTTTTTACAGTCTGTATTGATCATAAACCTCTGGCAATGTAGTTTAATGAAAAGAAATCTGTAACACAGATGGTTTGGCCCAGAATCAAGAAATGGTCTATTTTGCTAAGAGCATATGAATGTAAAATCATGTATAGACCTGGAAACAGTCACACTAAAATAGATGCCATTGTTTGAGACAGAGGAGGACAGTGAAAATGCAGAGAAAGCGTTAATGATGTTTTTATTTTTTACAGAATGCTACACTGCAGGTGGAACAGATAAAACAGTGGATTACAAAAGATGTTATTTTATAAGAAGTGCGGGAATATATTTATAAAGGTTGACCAGGAATCACAGAAACAAATTTAAAGCCATATTAATCTAGGAGAGCAACTTTAATCATGCGAGATGGATGTATTTTGTGGGGAGCAAAAGTGGTTGTACTACCTCCAGGTCGCAATTTATCATTGAAATGATTGCATCAGACACTTGGTAGTATGTCAAGAATGAAAGGGCTGGCGAGATCCTATGTTTGATGGCCAGGGATGGATCAGGATGTTCGAAAAGAAGTGAAAAAGTGTGAAGAATGTCACAAACATGGAAACTCACCATCAGAAGCATTAATGTATCCTTGGGAATGGACAGAGAAATCCTGGGTTAGAATTCATATAGATTATGCATGCCCTTTCTTGGGAAAAATGTTTTTAGTAATTATTGATGTCAATTCTAAATGCAGCTACAACACAAGCAACCACTGAAAAGATAAGACAGAGTTGTAACTTACATGGATTTTCTTAATTGCTTGTTTCAGACATGGGACATGTTTTACTAGTGGAGAATTTGCTAAACTTATAAAGTAAATGGAATATGCCATGTCACTTCTGCCACCTTTTCACCCTGCATAAAATGACCTTACTGAGAGGACAGTGCAGACTTTGAAAGAGGGGGTAAAGAAAATGAAAACAAATACAACAGAGACAAGATTGTCCGATTTGTATTCAACTACAGCAGGGGTCCTCAATCACAGTCCTGGACGGGCTGCAGTGGCTGCAGGTTTTTGTTCTAACCCAGTTGCTTAATTAGAAAGCAATTCTTGCCAATAATTTAATTTCATGGCTTGTTAATGCTTTAACTCTGCTATGTTGGGTAATTCTCATATCCTAAATTTTCCTCCCCTCTCATCCAAATGATTTAAAGGCTAAAATAAATAAGTAATTCTCAGTCCTTCACTTTTTTCTCTTCACTTTCCTTCCAAGTATTTAATTAAACCCAATAGTGCATGATAAACACACACTGGTGTAAATGGTAACAAGCTAAATGGAGAAATGCTACTCTCTTTTGTCATTTGCATGTTATTGTTAATTAGGAGCAATTAAAAACTAAGACTACAGCTGTTTAAGACTGAAATAAGCAATAAGGGTTCAAAATCTTAACAGGCGAGACAACTAAAGTGAAGCAGAAGTGCCACTTGAGCAGTAAGTGCTTCTTATTAAGCAACTGGGTTGGAGCAAAAACCTGCAGCCACTGCGGCCCTCCAGGACCGTGATTGAGGACCCCTGAACTACAGGATAACACCTCACATGACTACAG
This sequence comes from Polypterus senegalus, assembly GCF_016835505.1. NCBI lineage: Eukaryota > Metazoa > Chordata > Cladistia > Polypteriformes > Polypteridae > Polypterus > Polypterus senegalus. Next base: position 112,155,696 of record NC_053162.1, read on the forward strand.
GGTTATCTCCGGCTGAAATGTTAATGTCACAAGGTTGGTACATTAGATTTTCTGGTGCCTAATTTAAAAGGACAAATTGAAAGAAACAATGGAAGCAGAGCAAAACTGTTGATCAGGGCAGCAAGTTGAACAAGGAGATAAGGTATAGGTTAGACCTAAATGTTTTCTGGCTATTATTGAAAAGTGTACTGGTCCCATTTCCTGTACAGTGGTTTTAGGTCAGCAAAAAAAATCTGAGCCATTAAGACATTCGAGATGGAATAGACATCCTTCTATTCGACTCAAAGATTATGTTAGTTAAACTGTGATTGCTGGAAAGAACCAAGATTCATTTAACAAAGTACTCTGTTTATTGCCAGGGATACTGTACATTTTTTTGTGGATTGCTAGCTTAGCTAGAGTAATTTCACTGGAAGAAATCTAAAGATGTCATAGCCTAAGAAGAGGGTGGTGTAGCATCCTGGACAGATTTAAGTAAGTCGTGTTAATCATCTACACTTCCAGTTGCTATTAGCAGGGGGTGTTCCTATTTAGATCTAATACAGGGTTATCCTGGGAGTGGGTGGTAGTTTATTGGATAGGAGACAGGAAGTTCTAATGACAGCATGCACTGTAAGAGATTAAGATCTTGTTTGTGTGTTATTGGATTTAATAAACATAATTCATTAATAATACAGTCAGCGGGAAAAAGGAAGACTGCAAGATTAAGTTTAGAGAGGAGGTACAACGGGGTGGCAGTGAAGAGTTACCAGACAGTTGGACAACTACAGCAGAAGTAGTAAGGGTGTTTGGTGTGACATCTGGACAGAGGAAGGAGGAAAAGTAGATGCATTCAACGTGGAGGTGGGATTACATCTGGGATCAGCTCTGAGCCCTTTCTTATTTGCAATGGTGAAGGACAGGTTGACAAATGAGATTAGACAGGAGTCCCCTTGGAGTATGATGTTTGCTGATGACATTGTGATCTGTAGAGTGGGGAGCAGGTCAAGGAAACACTGGATAGGTTAAGATGTGTTTTAGAGAAGAGAGGAATGAAGGTCAGTAGGAACAAGACAGAATACATGAGTGTGAATGAGAGGGATGTCAGTGGAAATATGAGGATGCAGGAAGTAGAGCTGGTGAAGGTGGATGAGTTTAAATACTTTGGATCAACAGTACAGAGTAACAGGGATTGTGGAAGAGAAGTGAAAAACAGAGAAAAGACAGGGTGGAATGGGTAGAGAAGAGTGTCATGAATAATTTGTGACAGACGGATATCAGCGAGAGTGAAAGGGAAGGTCTACAAGATGGTAGTGAGACCACCTTTTTTATACTTTAAGGGCTGGATACGGTGACACTGACCAGAAAGCAGGAGACAGAGCTGGAGGTGGCAGAGTTAAAGATGCTAAGATTTGTATTGCATGTGATGAGTATGGACAGGATTAGAAATGAGCACATTAGAGGGTCAACTCATTTTGGATGGTTGGGAGACAAAGTCAGAGAGGTCGAGATAGCATTGGTTTGGACATGTGCAGAGGAGGGATGCTGGGTATATTGGGAGAGGGATGCTAAGAATAGAGCTGCCAGGCAAGAGTAAAAGAGGAATGCCTAAGAGGAAGATTTATGGATGTGGTGAGAGAGGACATACAGTTTACGGGTGTATGAGAACAAGATGCAGAGGACGGGAAGATATGGAAAAAGATGATCCGCTGTGGCAACCCTTAACGGGAGCAGCCAAAAGAAGAAGAAGACAGTCAGTGAATGTGTATCATCACTATACACACCAGAAGATGCAACAACAAGGAACATAAAAAACAAAAACAAAGAAACATAAAACACAACAAACAAAGAAGATGCAGAACAGGGATACTCAAAACTGACTTTTAATGAAAAAACAGAAGCCAGATGTTTAAGGAAACTCAGTCTTTTACGGTGAGTCCTACAATCCAGTCAATCTTTTATTAATCTTATATTGAGTCTATCTTTACTTATGCTCTGCAAGTCTGGCTAGGGAATCATAATGTTAGCAGCAAAAATAGAACAAATCAGATTGTAAAATGGTGAAGTAAAATAACAAGGACTCAACACTCAAATCTCACAGACCTTTTTAATAAGCAGATATTACAGAAAGCAAAGTGTATTCTGTCAGATAGGACTTATCCATTACATTCACAACTCCAGTTGTTACCATTAGGTCACATTTTCAAGGGTTCAAGGATGAAAAACACCTGGTTTAAATACTCCATTACAACATTAGAACAATCTAGACAAGAACAGGCCATTCAGCCCAACAAAGCTCACCAGTCCTATCCACTTATTTCTTTCAAGAAAACATCAAGTCGAGTTTTGATAGTCCCTAAAGTCTTACTGTCTACCACACTATTTGGTAGCTTATTCCAAGTGTCTATTATTCTTTGTGTAAAGAAAAACGTCCTAATCTTTGTGTGAAATTTACCCTTAGCAAGTTGCCAATTGTTTCCCTGTGTTATTGATGAACTCATTTTAAAATAACAGTCTCGATCCACTGTACTAATTCCCTTCATAATTAACAAATTTAACAGATCAATCATGCCACCTCTTAATCTTCTTTTGCTTAAACTGTATATGCTTAGCTCTTTAAATCTTTCCTCATAATTCAACCCCTGTAGCCCTGGAATCAGCCTCTGCTAGTGCTGCTATGTCCGTTTTGCAGCCTGGAGACCAAAACTGCACAGTTGTATCGCTTAGTGCTTCTGACTTCCCTCTTGTACCGAGAGGAGCCGCAGACAGCGATCGCCACACAGAATGTATTCACTTCTTGATATTACTGCTCTCATAACATATACAGTAGAATGCTAAGATTAATACTTGATATCATGTTCATGATGAAAACCATTAAAGCATATATTAAACATGTTGAGACATGGTGGCATTGCGATAGTGCTGTTACCTAAGGGGTCCCTAGGTGCACGTTCAGTGTAGAGAACCATTATGGCAGGTGTGAGGAGGCTCCAAAAGCTGAATGTATGAATGGGTATCACACTGGTTTAACTGAAATATTGTGTAAATGTTGGGTTTGTGAGCTGGTGGTCGGAGACACAAATACATAATTCAATGGATGTTCTTTTGATCTGTCTTTCTTTATTGCAGGTGTGCGGTCTCTATCAAATATACCACACCCCCAGTTCCTATCCATCCTATCACAAACATAACCAATCACCATACAATAAACATCTTTGTGAAAGTAAAACTAGCTATAAACCTGAGACACTGAGTGTTCAGAACTTTTAAAAATCTTCATTATACATGTTAAATTTTTCATCCATCCAGGGTTGCGCCCATCCCAGCAAGCATTGTGCACGAGGCAGGAACAATTCCTGAACAGGGTGCCATTTCATCGCAGGTTGAATACGAGCATATTCATACACTAGGTTAATTTAGCTAACAAAACTCCACATCCTACATGGTTTTGAAAGGAAACCGAAGCCCGCCAAGTAAACTCACCAGAAAAACATGCAAACTCCAGGCAACGAACTCCCGGGACCCCTTACTGCGAGGCAACAAAGCTACCACCATGCCACCTTACCCCCACATGTTTAATACATACTTTAATGCATTTCATCATGAAAATATCAAGTATTTATCTTAGCATTATAAATAGTCAGACAGGAGTAATATCATGAAATGAATTTATTCTGTGTAGCAATTGCTGCCTGAAGCTCCTCTCAGTGCAAGTGAAACTCAGTTTAAGAAGCACGTAGCAATTAACATCTGGGTTGGGGAACACGTAATACAAAGCATTTAATGTGCTACATTAGTTATGATGGGGTTTGAGAAAATCCAGTAAATTAAACTTTGATTTTAAGATGAAGTTTACGACATGGCAAAGTTAGACTAGAGGGAGACAAAAACAAGGGTTTAAAGAGGAAATGTTCAGATTAAAGTGGAAATGTCGACTTTAATCTCGATATAAACGGTGAGATTAATGTGGAAATGTCGAGAATAAAGTCGACTTGGCATAAATGGTGAGAATAAAGTGGAAATGTTGACTTTATTCTCAACATACATTTTTTTTCTTCAGTGTCCGTATTTTTTTCTTCTCCATGGCCCTAATATGTAGTGATGGGCCACTCGATAACCAAGGTTTCGACACTGTGTCGAGCTTTTGAAGCACCGCTTCGAGGGTTGTTTCAAATGTGACCATCACGTGATTTTGAGGCATGCTATCGTAATGATATCATTGATATCTGTGCAGTCAGCAGCTGATTTGGTCAATCACTCATCTGCTGAATTTCTTCAAGTAGATATTGCTGTGGACCTGCTGAGTAAAATGGGCATAAATATCATTTTCAACGTCAGCCAATCATATATTAAATTTGCATATGTCAGGTACTGATCAGCCAATCGAAAATTTAAACGTCGCGGTCAATCACCTTTTTATTTAACAAATCGCCAATCTGTGTTATTTGTCATTCATGTTCCACTTTAGCCAATTGCCTTATGGATACGTAAAAAGTAAGGTGGGAGTAATTTCTAAAGGTGGATCCAACCATCCATCCATTGTCTAACCCGCTGAATCCGAACACAGGGTCACGGGGGTCTGCTGGAGCCAATCCCAGCCAACACAGGGCACAAGGCAGGAACCAATCCCGGGCTGGGTGCGAACCCACTGCAGGACACACACAAACACACTCACACACCAAGGCCAATTTAGAATCGCCAATCCACCTAACCTGCATGTTTTTGGACTGTGGGAGGAAACCAGAGCGCCCGGAGGAAACCCATGCAGACAAGGGGAGAATATGCAAACTCCACACAGAGAGGACCTGGGAAGCGAACCCGGGTCTCCTAACTGCGAGGCAGCAGCGCTACCCACTGCGCCACTAAAGGTGGATGCATAAGATAATTTTTAAAGGTGGACAGTCAAGACTGTCAGAGATGGCTGGGGTGGCGACCCGGCCGGGACACCTAGGAAGACCGGAGGAGGGCTTCCCTAGACCATGTGGGGGAGACCGCCCTGGTTCCTTTGGGGGCCACGGGTACAGAGCTTAGAAGCTCAACCCTATACGGGCCTGTGGTCACCGCCAGGGGGCACCCCCGTGCCTTTGAAGCCCTGGACATTGGCACTTCTGCCACACCCGGAAGGGCCAGGGGGAAGAAGACTGGGGACACCCGGAGTGCTTCCAGGTACACAGGCGTGTCAGTGGGAGATTACCGGGAAGCACCTGGAGCACATCCGGCTGTGTATAAAAGGGGCCACCTCCCTTCGTACGATGGCGAGAGTCGGGAGTGGAGAGGACGAAGCAGGAGAAGAAAGAGTGGAGGCGGCCAGAAGAGAAAGGCACAGAGTGTGAGAGGCCTGGACTTTGGGGAAGTCTTGGGGTTGTGTGGCACTTAGTAACTGTAAATACTGTAAATAAACGTGTGGTGGTGCATAATACCATGCCTGCCTGTCTGTGTCCGGGGCTTAGTCCACACTGGCATAGTTGGCAGGATTCTCCCCCTAGTTCAAGGCGGGGACTTGTAAGAAAAATCATTGTGGACGGCCCGGCACAGCAGGGGAGCCCGCCAACGTGCTGTGGGAGAAGGGTGCGCACATCCCCGCAGAAGAAACTTGCCCCACGGGCCACCACTGGTCCGCTGAATGGCCGTTTTTCCCTGGTGTGAGATGAAGACATCAGGTGTAGCTGGAGCGCAGCGGGCTCCTGCGAGCATGCCGCCGCAGAAGGTGCCTGGGACGCCATGTTGCCTAGCGAGGCAATGTTGGGGATGTTTACCCTGACAGACAGGACCTGGGAGGTAAGTTCCCTGCTTGTGGGCCATGTGTGTTTTGTGTTTAACAGGCAGGGGCTGCCCGGATCCTTGTCAGTGGCAGGCGCATGTCGATCCATGGCGCTTCATTGACGCAGCAGCAGCTGGGAGAGCTGCTGAGAGGGAGACGCTGCAACCCAAAGATCCAGCATGCCACCGTACTGGGAAGAAAGGAGCCAAAATGGCCTGAAGTCTCTCCCCGATTGGACGGTGTGTCTTGCGTGCCCGCCGATGACTGGAGAGAGGTGGGATGAAGGAATGTCCATCGTGTGCCGGGGAGAGACCTGATTGGGCCAGAGGAAGAGGCCCACAGGAAGTCATGTTGTTGCATGTGTTGCTGACAGACAGGTGAGCTCACTGTCGGCTAACTTCCTGTCCTTGTTGGCTGCCCTGTCTAAGCTGGGGGCCTGCCTTCAGCCCGCGGAGCAGCAGTTGTTGCTGGTGCTGCATGCCCTCGGGGCAGAGTTGCTGACGCTGGAGAGGAAGGCAGTTGCGTCACTGGAGCCGCTGCGAGAGTGGACAGAATGGTGCGACGCTGGATTCTTCGGCCGGAGAGGTATGTCGGAGACGGTGAGTACAGCTGACCCCGTTCAGCATAAGGGAGGTCCCACCGAAAAGATCCGTGAATCATCTTTACAGAACCAAGTAGGGGGACCACCAACAACGGATGCAGCAGTGAGTGCTGCGTGCGAGGTGAGGGGAACAAGATCGAAGGGGCTGGCAGGACAAGGGTTGATGAGTGCCCTGGGTCCTAGTGCCCTACGCTTCAAGCCCACGGCAGTCTCCTGTAGCTCTGTATGGATGCAGATGGGATTGGATTCAAGCGTTTGCCATGTGCAGACCCAGACCGCCACGGCGTCCAAGAGGAAAAGGAGGAATTGAGGGAAGAATGCCTGTTCCTCTGATATGGTAGGACGTGAGGGAGGCAGCTCACGTCCGGTAGCTGGCCGAACTCTGCGGGGGCAGAGGGAACCCGGGAAGTCAGCAGAGAGGAAAGGAGTGCAGGCGGTCCCATCTGTTGTATCAACAGGAGGAACACAGAACCTGCAGAGGGGGTGCCGAACAGGCAAGTTCCGGGGTGCCGATCGGAGGGGGGAGCACTGCCAGTGCGCGGCACGAAGGGACGCCAGGAAAGGGTGTAAAGGCAGAGGCTCTGCCTCCTTGTTTCTGTGTGTTACAGGACTGGACCCTGGACGAGCAGTAGGACCCGCTTCGTTGGTGACCTGCCCTCGTTAGATGGGCCTCCTGGCCGGAGGATTCTGGCACCGGCGAGGGTATGTTGCCACAGCAGGTGGAGGCTACAAAGGTGCGAATGGCTATTTCCAAAGAGGCATGGAAACCTCGGAGGGGGTGCTGAAGAAGTAGGCTTCGGGGTGCCGGTTTGGACCCCGGCGTCTCAGGAGTAGGACCCCCAGTGAGCTGCCCTCGCGGGACGTGCCACTCCGCCCGATGGGTCTTCGCTGGCGGTGGGGCACTGTCGGAAATGGCTGGGGTGACGACCTGGACGGGACGCATAGGAAGACTGGAGGAGGACTTACGCCTTCCCCAGACCATGTGGGGGCGACCGCCCTGGTTCCTTTGGGGGCCACGGGTACAGAGCTTTGAAGAGCAACCCTGTAGGGGATGTGGTCACTGCCAGGGGGCGCCCCCGTGCCTTTGAAGTCCTGGACCTCGGCACTTCTGCCATACCGGGAAGGGCTGGGGGGAAGAAGACTGGGGACACCCGGAGTGCTTCTGAGTACGCAGCCGGCACTTCCGCCACACTGGGGCGTGTCAGTAGGAGATTGCCATGAAGCACTTCCGGGTGAGTATAAAAGGGGCTGCCTCCTTTCATATGATGGCGAGAGTCGGGAGTGGAGAGGACGAAGCAGGAGAAGAGAGAGTGGAGACGGCCAGAAGAGAAAGGCACAGTGTGTGAGAGGCCTGGACTTTGGGGAAGTCTTGGGGTTGTGTGGCACTTAGTAACTGTAAATACTGTAAATAAACATGTGGTGGCGCATAATACCATGTCTGCCTTTCTGTGTCCGGGGCTTAGTCCACAAGATAAAGTGACTGTAAGAGATGGAGTGTATATTCGTAAAATACATCTGCGACAATAGTTTACTAGATAGATAGATAGATACTTTATTAATCCCAAGGGGAAATTCACATACTCCAGCAGCAGCATACTGATAAAGAACAATATTAAATTAAAGAGTGATAACAATGATGATATAACAGACAGACAATTTTGTATAATATTAATGTTTACCCCCCAGGGTGGAACTGAATAGTCGCATAGTGTGGGGGAGGAACGATCTCCTCAGTCTGTCAGTGGAGCAGGACAGTGACAGCAGTCTGTTGCTGAAGCTGCTCCTCTGTCTGGAGATGATCCTGTTCAGTGGATGCAGTGGATTTTCCATAATTAACAGTAGCCTGCTCAGTGCCCGTCACTCTGCCACAGATGTCAAACTGTCCAGCTCCGTGCCTACAACAAAGCCTGCCTTCCTCACCAATTTGTCCAGGCGTGAGGCATCCCTCTTCTTTATGCTGCATCCCCAGCACACCACCGCGTAGAAGAGGGCACTCGTCACAACCGTCTGATAGAACATCTGCAGCATCTTATTGCAGATGTTGAAGGATGCCAACCTTCTAAGGAAGTATAGTTGGCTCTGATCTTTCTTACACAGAGCATTCATATTGGCAGTCCAATCCAATTTGTCATCCAGCTGCACTCCAAGGTATTTATAGGTCTGCACCCTCTGCACACAGTCACTTCTGATGATCATGGGGTCCTTGAGAGGCCTGGGCCTCCTAAAATCCACCTCCAGCTCCTTGGTTTTGCTGGTGTTCAGTTGTACTGTAGGTGGTTTGAGTCACACCATTTAACAAAGTCCTTGATTTGTTTCCTATACTCCTCCTCCTGCCCACTCCTGATGCAGCCCCAGATAGCAGTGTTATCTGCAAACTTTTGCATGTGGCAGGACTCCGAGTTGTATTGGAAGTCCGATGTATATAGACTGAACCAGTCCGGAGAAAGCACAGTCCCCTGCGGTGCTCCTGTGTTGTTGACCACAATGTCAGACCTGCAGTTCCTGAGACGCAAATACTGAGGTCTGTCTTTAAGATAGTGCCACTGTCTTACACTATAGGATTCTGTCGAGTGCGTTATTAAGACTGCAGTGTATTTTTACCACCGTCATTTATGATTAGTGGTTCTGAAAAAATAATGATAATAAAAGTTTTGATATGAGATATTTATTGTTACTAAACCACGTCTGAAGAAAATTTAAATGAACATAATAATACAAATTTGTGTCTGCCTAATTTTAATGGATTGACGTAGACTTATGCGTGGGCTCTAATTGATTGAGTCAGTCAGATTAAAACAAATATGAAACTATTGTTCTGTACTTGAATGTCCAAATGAAATAGTCGCCTACATTTAACAGGTCACCTTAAAGACGGGCTATAAACGTATTACAATTTTAAATTTGAATAAACTGTCAGAGTTAAATCTTTAATTCTATAATACACAACCCTAAAATGTGTTTTATCACTTCCATTACTATTTATCAATGTTTATTTATTTATGTATTCCTAATATTCCATTGTAGCCCCTTCTGCCTGCAAATCAGCCTCTGTTATTTGTTTGCTGATGTGTGTCAAATATTTCACAGTACTCATGTCTGTTCTCAACATACCAGCAGCTCTAGTGATTTTTTTACCTGTGGATCTCGTATTCAAGTTTGTTTGTTTAGCTGTATTATAATTACAGAATATTACAAATCACATACTTGACACTCTCATATTCACTTATCAGGGAATAAACAACCTTAAGAAAGCTGGCAATAAAATTGTGACTTTAAAAAATCCATTGGCTGTCTCTACATGTTATCAGTGTTAAATGTAAGAAACACAGTTATCATAGTGCTAATCGTCACATTTCAATTATTGTTTTTATAATGAATTTTACTATGTTAAACGATCTGTGAAGAGCAAATATTATGCCTTAAAAAGAGTAATAATTTTGCAGTTTTGTGACTGTGCACCTGTTAATCAGGGTATTCAATTATTTAACTTAATTGGATCTTTATTACTTTGGGGATTTTAAATACCTCTTTAAGATCATCACACATATGTTTATTATAATACATATTACTTATGCAAAAGTTACATTTAGAGATTAAAACATGACAGATGTTTGTTTGTAGTTCATATCTCATTTATCCTCCATATCCTCCATTTGACTCCATCAGGTCCTAGTGGTGTGTTAAACACATCGGCCTGTCTTTAGTGTCTCTGAGATTGGAGGAGGTCAAAAGTCCAACTGTACAGTAGACATTGATGTACTTAAGCATCACGACTGTTAACAAGGTAGAGATGGGAGATATTATAGGGCATAATCCTATATGACTACCCAAGCAAACAGCATATTAAGAGCATACAGAGTCTGTATACTCCAATAACAACCTGTACAACCTGTAAACAACTCCACTTTACTGGTCATTTTACCACACACTACACAGAGGCTGTCTAATCTTAACAATTAAATAATTCAGTCTGAACAGCTGGGAATTTTTTTTTTGCAGATATTTCTGGTAAGGCATTTTTTTTTCTTATTTGTCATAGGTTTATACTGAAAAACTGGTTTACATCAATGTAGTTTTCTAAAGGATATATATATATATATATATATATATATATATATATATATATATATATATATATATATATATATATATACTGTATATATATATATATATATATATATATATATACTGCTCAAAAATTAAAGGAACCCTTTTGAATGAGAGTGTAGTATCAAGTCAATGAAACTGGGCTATTGACCTGGTCAGTTAAGTAGCAGAATGGCTGATTCATCAGTTTCAGCTGCTTTGGTGCACTAGAGGGGCAACAATGAGATGACCCCCAAACCAGGAATGAATGGTTTAACAGGTGGAAGCTCGTTTTGCATTTGGCTATGGTCAGTGTCACTACTGGTAGCATGAGGCCATACCTGGGCCTTACAGAGCTGGCACAGGTAGTCCATCATCTCCAGGGTGGCACATCAATACAATGTGCCATTGTCAGAAGGTTTGCAGTGTCTCCCAGCACAGTCTCAAGGGCATGGAGGAGATTCCAGGAGACAGACAGGCAGTTCCTCTAGAAGAGCTGGACAGTGCCCCTGGTAGAAGGTCCTTAACCCATCTGCATGTATCTGCTCCTTTGGGAAAGAAGGAACAGGATGGGCACTGCCAGAGCCTACATAGTGACCTCCAGCAGGCAGGCCACTAGTGTGAATGTCTCTGACCAGACAATCAGAAACAGACTTTATGAGGGTGGCCTGAGGGCCCAATATCCTCTAGTGGGCTCTGTGCTCATTGCCCAGCACTGTGGAGTTCGATTGGTATTTGCCATAGAGTACCAGAATTGGCAGGTCCACCACTGGCACCCTGTGCTTTTCACAGATGAGAGCATGTTCACCCTGAGCACATGTGACAGACGTGAAAGGGTCTGGAGAATGTTATGCTGCCTGTGACATCATTCAGCATGACCGGTTTGGTGGTGGGTCAGTGATGGTTATCTGGGGAGACATATCCATGGAGGGATGCACAGACCTCTACAAGCTAGACAACGGCACCTTGACTGCTGTTAGGTATTGGGATGAAATCCTTGGACCCATTGTCAGACCCTATGCTGGTTCCACCTGGTGCACGACAATGCCTGGCCTCATGTGGTGAGAGGATGAAGGAATTGATATCATTGACTGGTCCCCATGTTTACTCGCCTGGACTCAATCCAATAGAACACCTCTGGATGGGACATTATATTTCGGTCCATCTGACGCCACCAAGTTGCACCTCAGACTGTCCAGGAGCTCAGTAATGCCCTGGTCCAGATCTGGGAGGAGATCACCCAGGACACCATCCATTGTCTCATTAGGACATTGTCAGGTGTGCATACAAGCACATGGGGGCCATACAAACTACTGAGTACAATTTGGAGTTGCTGCAATGAAATTTTGGCAAAATGGACTCGCCTACCTGCCGCATCATTTGTTCCCTTTGATTTTCGGGGTGTCTTTGAATTCAGCCCTCTGTAGGTTGATTATTTTCATTTCCATCCTTTCGTTCCTAACACATCAACATATCAGTCCATATCAGTATAGATATCCATCAGGATACTTTTCCCCTTGAGATCTCATGTGTTTTCAAGGTGTTCCTTTAATTTTTTTGAGCAGTTTAAAAAAGGCCAAAGACAAATAAAGCAAGTGACATTTTTATTAGAGGAGTGGCTGAGATGGAATCCCAAGTTGAAATGCCTTAGTGATGCTGTCTGTCCTTGTACTGCAACAGTTGAAGAACAAGTGTGTCAAACTCTTCGCTCACTTTAAAAAAAAAATAAATGTATTTTTACCAATACTAAAAGTGTATTAATGTGTATTTTAAATTTCACTTTAAACATATATATATATACATTTATATATTTAGTGTGGCGGGAGGCTAGGAGCTATGCCCAGCCGGGACGCCTAGAAGGACCGGGATATGGACTACGCCTCCTGCAGACCATGAGAGGGCAGCCTCCCTGGTTTGTATGGGGGCCACGGGAACGGAGCATGGAAGGTCAACCCTATAAGGGCTTGTGGCCACCGCCAGAAGGCACCCAGACTCCTGTGAAGCCCTGGACTTCAGCACTTCCGCCACACCTGGAGGTGCTGGCAGAAGAAATACCAGGGACACCTGGAGTGCTTCTGGGTGCTCATGCAGTACTTCCACCACACCAGGAAGTGCCGCAGGAAGCTTGTCAGGAGACACATGGAGCACATCCAGGTGGACATAAAAGGGATCGCCTCCCTCCATTCATCAACTGGAGTCGGGTGGAAGAGGACAAAGCTTGGAAGAGTGGAGCGGAGGTGGCAAAGAGAGGACAGGACTATCAACAGGCCTGAACTGAGGGTGCTTGGTGCAGGGGCACTGGGTTGTGTGCGAGACTGTATGCACTTGTAAATATTGTAAATAAATGTCTGGTGAGTTCGACATTGGTGTCTGCCTGTTTGTGTCGAGGCTGATCTTCCACATTAGTTTATATTCTTGTCTAAATTCACTACAAGTAAAATGGTATTCTGATTAACAGAATAATGGTGCTGAAAATAAAAAGAAAGGACTGTCTGCTCCTCAACACCACATGATGTACCGCTCACTGTCTACTGGTCCATCAATGAACAGACCTTCTGCTTCTTACTTCTAGAGACACTTTCTGTACTCATTAGAGATTCACTGGAGCCAAATAAGCCTCTGGCATCAGCACATCCAGAATGATGTGAACTCTTGTCGATATTTTCAAAAGTGCCTACAGCTCTTAAGAGCACTTTATCCAGGTAGTTCTAGAGGCCATCTGTCAGCTCCTCATCTTCTACTGTATATAGGTCATTACTCTGTGACCTTTAGGATCTTCATAGTTTTTAAACCCTTTGGATGACACCTTTCAAATACAACAGCCTGTTGGACAAGCAAATACAAGGGTTTGGTGCTATAAAGTCATCATAGCTCTTTGCTACTAGATTGATTACAATAACAAAGTTTTACTTGTTATCTGAACTAAGTTACCAGCAAGTGATCATCTGCTCCATGGCCATTTATGATGAACTCCAACAGTTTTTCATGGAAGCCTGGAAGCCTTGCTGATCTCTGCAGCCTCATAAAACAAGCCCCTTGTTCTCGAGTCAGCTGCCCCACTGCAGCCACACAGCCAGCCTGCTCTGCTACATGTGGCACACATAAATAAATACATCAAATTGTCACATGTAGTATTTGTCTTGTGCAAGCTATCTGGTTTTGGTCTGAACACTCCTGTTTTCTCATAAAAGTGGACACTTTTGCATAACTAATCACAACTGTCTTTAAAATAGAATCAATGCCATCAACAGCGTCTTTTGCAATTTAGGGAAAGCCTCTGGATTTCTGTGTTAATGAGACAAAATATTAAAAAGAAACTTTGAGAATTCATCTGGGGTGGCCATAAAGATCACTCAAGTATTGACAAGAATGAACAGCTGGATAAGCACATCTGGAGCCAAACTTTGATAAAGGCAAATGGCTTTGTCAGTGTGAGCGCTGAAGTCGTAAACAACAGAAGAACTTAAACCCAATTAAAGTAAAAATAATTTCTTTTATTCTTAATTCTTGGTGAGTAGAAAAAATGTGAGACTGCCTCTTTCCAACTCAGTCGACTGATTTGGGTTTTAGCAGAATACCTAAAGTAAACCCGTTCTCTCTTTTATATCCTAGAAAAGAAAAGAAAAAACCCTAGCAGTTCATTCTGAGGTTATACATAGTTAAAAGTTAACTCTTAAGTTATGACATACTGAAATGTCCTAAACCATTAAACAAACAGCCATTTGCATTCCTAAGGAATACACCCTTCTATTTCTACACACTTAGAATCAATTTAAACATTCTTATAGTCTAAAAAGATCTTACAATCTTCACAGGGTCTTCTGATAGTATCAAAGGTCAGTCTTTCCTCATAAAGAAATGCAAGCTAATAATGTTGTAAGTCTTTTTTTCTTTCTCAGTTCCCCCCTTTTGCACAAAAAATGTGCACATGAGGATGAACAGACCCAATATCATCATATTCAGAAGAGGGAGAAAGTTCTGAAAGCAAAGGGTTGTAATCAGGGTTTTGGGAATTGTCAGCATGAAGAAAATAGGCTTTTGTGAGAGAGGTGTCAATAAGCCTCTGAAGAAGGCCACGAATACAAGGGATGAGGCAGCAACCAAAAATAACCATGATTGCAAGGGAAATGAGGACAGTGGTGAAAATAGTTTTACACCATCCAGCCAAAATTCCGAACCACAGTTCAAATAGTTCATCAAGGGGATTGGAGATACCAGAATTTTCTGCAAGTTCTACAGAAAGGGCAGTAAGACCAGCAAGTGCACAAGATACTGAGCCATCAGGAGCAGTGTTATTAGGGATGAAGGTACAGCAATTGTCCCCAAACATGGCACATACACCGCCTTTCTCAGCTAAAAGCATATCAAGTGCTATCCGATTTTGCCAGGTCATAAATACTGTACAGGGTGCGATGGAGAGTCATCAGGAAGGACAGTGGTAGGGAAGGTTAAGGAGGTAGGGGTGACAGAATTGGGTGTTGGTGCTGTGACTCGAATAATGAATTTCCCAAGAGGATCTTTTCCAGAGACATCTACCCCTAATATGTAAATACCCCCATCATAGGGTGACGGATCTTTTAAAGTGATAATTAACGGTTTACAATTATTATGTGAACACGTTCTGCTAGTATGTCCTTTAATGATAGAGAACCTTGTCTTGAGATCATGTTGCTGAGCCTTCCAGGGCTGATAACCCCAGTCATAGGTACCTGTATTTGCAAATACCCACTGCCATTTTCACAATTACTGCCATAATGAGTGGAGACAGTAATCACACACACATATTTTTCAGCCCTAGTCCATTGTTCATGGCTGCCGGTTCCACAAGGAGCAACAGTACAAAAGTCAATCTGGAGT
The DNA here is from genome assembly GCF_016835505.1 of Polypterus senegalus. NCBI lineage: Eukaryota > Metazoa > Chordata > Cladistia > Polypteriformes > Polypteridae > Polypterus > Polypterus senegalus. Next base: position 112,170,980 of record NC_053162.1, read on the forward strand.
GAGGTGGTCTTCCCTACTTGGAAAGTTAGTGTGGGAAGGTCCCCATAAGTTTGTTGTCCCATGTTCAAGGGGACAGAAAAGTTATTAATAATAGAACTAAGAATGCCATTCTTTGCAAGTTGAGACGATCCAGGCAGGAAGTCCTTCGACTTTAACAGCTTGAGGTGTAGATAATAGCACCTGGAATGGTCCCCTCCAGCGAGGTTGATGCCAATGTTTCCTTCGGGTGTCTCTGACCAGTATCCGGGTTCCAAGGGGGATCTGGAACTTCATTGGTGGGGGACCGGTCCGCCAAGCCTTGTTAACTTGTTCGTGGACTTCCTTCAGGGAGGCTCGGAGACCTGCAAGACTAGAGGGAAGATCATTGTCCACAGTATGCAGAGTAACATTTCCGATAACCATGCATCCAGTTGAAATTTCAAATGGGGATAGTCCCAACTGCCGATGTGTTCTTCCTCTCAACCCCATCAAGGCCAGGGGTAGAGCATCTGGCCAGGTTAAGTTTGTCTGCTCACAGATTTTTGCCAATTTTGATTTTATGTTACCATTGCATCTTTCTACAATACCTCCACTTTGGGGATGGTATTTGCAGTAATGATGCACATTTATCTGGAGCCAAGTAGTCAGCTCATTTATTATAGAATTCACAAAAATGGGTTCCATTATCGGTATGCAGTTTCTGTGATATTCCCCATCTTGGAATGATTTCTTTTATTAAAGCTTTAGCCACAGTTTTTGCATCTGCATGTTTAGAGAGAAAACTTCCACCCATCGGGAGAACACATCGACAATTACCAAGTAATGACGGTAGCCTTTAGACGGTGTTAACTCAATGAAATCCATTTGGAGGTTTTCAAAGGGACCCATTGGGTTAGGAGTGACGGTGGGGCTTACCTGAGTACCTTTACCTACATTAAACCTTTGGCATATGTAGAGAACCCTGTGGTTTCCCAATGCCACTCGACATCCTGAGTCATAGTGTCTTTTCCTGCATGATCCAGGCCATCTGAGAATTTGCCATTCCTGGAAAAGAAGCTTTTTGGAGGAAAGGTTTGTTTAGTTAATGGATGGATCTAAATTCCTTTCAGAGCTTTATCTGATCCCTCTTTCTGCAACGTCTTTATCTCCTTTTCTGTTGCTACAGTTCGTAGAGATAATACTGCATCCTCGTGTGACTCTTGTTCCTCCTTCTGTTATAGAAATAAAGAAGTTAGTGGTGAAGTAGGATCCCAGGCGGCTTTCTTTGCCCACATGTCTGCTTGCACATTTTCCCTCACTTACTGGATTCGTTTTCCCCTGTGTGAGCTTGACACTTCACTACAAGCGCACCTGTCAAATGAGATGTTTTTTTTCTGTACTAAGATGGAATGTACAGCATGTGGTACCTTAACAGTTAATAAACTCATGAGAACAACATCTGAGCATGCTAATATGGCCTCTGTTATTGCATCAGCTGCTTTCAAACAGGCCGGGATTGTAGCGGCCACTGGATCCAGTTTTATTTGTTAATTTTTTTTTTTTTTTTTAGAATAGTATGTGACCGGTCATTGTCTATTTCCTTGTTGTTGAGTTAATACTGCAGTCATACACCCCCCTTTCTCGTCCACAAACAGAGTGAAAGGACGAGACTACCATAGTCCGGAACTCTTAACGCAGGCGCAGACATAAAAATTTAGTTTATATCAGTTAAAGCCTTCTCAGCCTGCTCCATTCATGAAATTTTATCAGTTAAAACTAAATTAGAAAGGTCGCTAATTCTTGGAGTGGCTGTGCTTTTCAGCAAAAAAAATCTTTTTTTAACCCATTGCCGGCAATATCAATATCATAACATTCCAAGAACAGACATAACTTGCCGTCTTGCAGACTGTGCACATTCCCTGAAGTCAAATCATGACTCAGGTATTTCATTTTCTTTCAACCCGTTGCAACTTTTTCCGAACACTTTGTGCCCGATTTCCGCTAGGAAGACCAACAAAGCCTTTGTGTCTTCTTGCATTATTCCTGAGCCTCAGAACATAAAAGCAACTCATCTACATATTACACCAAGACACCACCCCCCTTTGGCCAATAACCTTTCAACTTTTTATCTTTTCTAATTCTTGTCCATAAACACACGAACACGCGCACACACACACACACAGACACACACACACGTGCACACACACAGAGCCTCTGTATATCCCTGCGGAATCACAGTTCAGGTCCAATGCTTCCCTTTAAAAGTGAATGCGAACCAGAACTGAGACTCAGGGTGTACAGTAATTGAAAAGAAAGCATTCACAAGATCAGTAACAGAAAACCACATAGCAGTGGCCGGGACAGTACAGAGAATAGTGGAAGGTTTGAGACTATAGGAGTCCTAGGGTGTATAGCAGCATTGACTCCATGGAGGTCCTGAATGAATCGTCATGAATCATATGCTTTCTAACTGGAAGAATAGGAGAATATTGGATCAGAATAATGGCACCCCCGCTTAACTAAATCAGCATAAACAATTGTAATACCAGTCCCAGCCTCAAACGAAATAAGATATTGTGCACAATGTAAACGGAAGGATGACTTTGGGAAAATGACCAAGGGTTCAACATGAGCTATTCAGACAAAATATTATTTCCCTTGTACCCAGAGAGATGAGTGGAGCAAATCTAATTAAAAAATTTTAAGGGTAAACAGCATGGGTTTAGGTGGAGAAGTGAAAGATAAATGACAGAACGGATCGGGTTACAGGTACAACTAGTTCTACTGCTATTTTCTTAACAGATCTATCTAGGTGAACTAAATGTTAGGTCCCACATACTCCCAATCCTCCCCTTCTGGACATGCTATTACCAATTGTCTCACATTATGCCACTGAAAACGAGAGGATTTAGCAATGAGGATATGTGGTAAAACCACTTTAGAAGAAAAGCGATTGTTGTAAAAGAGTAATACTGCTCCAGCCAGTTTTGCTGAGATATAACAGTTCGTTAGGCAGTCTCTTTTTCTGAAAACAGCAGCTGAAAAGTCCAAGAGTCAGACTTCATCATAATACAGTCCAAAAATCATGCAATACAGTAAAATGATTTTGAATACTGTAATCCAAGAGGAACCCAGGACAGCAGAGATTTTTGCTGTTTTTGAGTCAAACATGAACAATCAAGGCAGCATACAAGCATGTAATGGTGGTGGTCAGTGCAAGGGCGGTGTGCTGTTCTGATGCAACCTTCACTCTCTTATTTGTAACTGAAATGCAAAGGCACAGGCGGACCATCAAGTCTTGTCAAAGTTCACTGGGCATTAGAGGGCTGATATATTTTGCTTTTATTTGTGCTCGTAACTGTCCACTGAACACTGAACTGGCCACTATCAACCCCTGCCGTCCCAGAGTCTCTGTCCATTGCACTCTCACATCATTTCAGCCTGAAATGAGCTTTCCTTCTAAGGACCTGAATCCATTCTGCAGTATTTGGCTTATATATGTCATCTAATTGTTTCTCATTGTCATGAACTGGTTCAGCAATTCCTGCACCACCTCTTTTAATTCTTGCAGGTCCCAGTTTCTTTGCACCATGAAGGTGGGACAGTTTTAATCTGAGTCAGGCTGTTGTACATTATATTGCGGAAAGGGCACTTGTATTAATGGTGCTTGAAATTCCATCCTTTCATATTCATGTTTTTTTATCCTGAGGAGTCAGAATCGGGTCATATTAGGCATCCCTTTTCCCGATTCTTCATCCCTCTCTGGCTGAAACTGTTCATTTTAAAAATCATCGGGACCATCTTCTTCCTCTCCCTCATTAATTCCTCCAGCTGCCCCAAGGGGTGGTGATGGACTATTGTCCTCAAAGGGAGTTTAAACACATGCTGTCACTAAATCAAGGTATAATCTGTTCTTCTTCTTTTTCATATATTTTTATTTATTTATTCTTCCATTTTTTATCCGGACTTTTGGGACAGTTCTTGCATTATCAAGAACAACTTTTCTTTTCTGCAATAAGTTTAATTTGGCTTTGCAGTCCCTCATTGCACTTCTGCATCGCTTTCAGGGCTCTATCTTTAATTATCAATTCCCATCTATTAAAACATTTCCATTTTCTCGACTAGAGCACCCTCGTGCTTTTCTATATACAATCTACCTAACTTCCTGTAGTTCACTCATATCACCAGAGCCTTCTACTGGCCACCTGCCCCTGCTCTTTTCATTCCACCGTTTACAATTTTTTTTTTAAATCTAACCCTGTTTTCTGTTCTATGTAGCGTTTTAAGCCTTTTTTTTTTCCTTGGTATGTTTTCCGAAAACAATAATCCGAACAGAGGCTCCTCATTCACACCCTGTTTTTTCAATCTCTTTCTTTAGCGAATTCCCGACCGGGAGGTACTTTCCCTTTTTATTAAATTTCCACCTCTCCCTTCTAATTATAAGTCTCCTTAAGACTCCGTCTCATTCCAAGAGGCGCTCTAATCGTTACGTCCCAGTACCTCTCCCGGACGGTAAAGCAATTGTACTCAGCGGTCACCGATCTTATTCCTGTCTGCAATTCGCACCTTCACTCGGGTTCTCCAACACGAGTGGAACTGTTCGGGTGCCAAATAAACAGTGGAAGTAACACCCGAGGAAGACAGGAATAGTTCAATCAATTCGTTTTTATTCAGTCACAGATGAGTACGTTGATTCATGCTTTCTGTTTCCCAAAGGAGTTTTAACCGGTTTGCTATTAGTTTTCCCCATGGTCAGTGAGTTTTCCGCACTCTTTTTGCTAAACCAGCCTCAATTGTCACTTCACTCCCGGTCCCTCCTGTTCTCCGGTCCACCGGGATGATCAACCTGATTAGCGGACTGACAGTTTCACCCGAAGGCCGCTGGTTACCGCTGTTTAGGTGATCATTTCCCTGAGTGACCCGTTGAGTTCAGAATATAACCAGACCGTTAGAGCAAAGAGTCTCGCCCTCCCGCAACAGTGCTTTTTTTCCCAATCACGAAATGAAGAACTTAAACCCAATTAAAGTAAAAATAATTTCTTTTATTCTTAATTCTTGGTGAGTAGAAAAAATGTGAGACTGCCTCTTTCCAACTCAGTCGACTGATTTGGGTTTTAGCAGAATACCTAAAGTAAACCCGTTCTCTCTTTTATATCCTAGAAAAGAAAAGAAAAAACCCTAGCAGTTCATTCTGAGGTTATACATAGTTAAAAGTTAACTCTTAAGTTATGACATACTGAAATGTCCTAAACCATTAAACAAACAGCCATTTGCATTCCTAAGGAATACACCCTTCTATTTCTACACACTTAGAATCAATTTAAACATTCTTATAGTCTAAAAAGATCTTACAATCTTCACAGGGTCTTCTGATAGTATCAAAGGTCAGTCTTTCCTCATAAAGAAATGCAAGCTAATAATGTTGTAAGTCTTTTTTTCTTTCTCATCAGCAACATCCTTATGAATACACCTTATCAAAGGCTGCGGTGGGGAGTATATAAATAGTAACTGCAGCACAACAGAGTAAATCATTGATGTAAATAGAATTATTGAAATACTAAGCTTTTGTCATTTCTGTATTCTTAAACCATCTTCCAGTTACACAATCTCCTGCAGTCACTGTGACATTTAACGTTCTTTGCTCTTTATCTGTCTTGTTACCTAAAGCATCAACACTGAGTTTCATTTAAGGCTTTGCCGTCCTTCCTTTCATAAACATAAAATAAGACACACATTTCCTCTACATAAGTGTCCAATAATAATAATAATAGTAAACTGGCAGGGATGAGAAAAAGCACAAGATGGGAATATTCATGAGAAGAACCTTGGGATCAGGGTGAGGAGGTGCCTTGTATCCCATTACGTGAGCTCGTCTGCCACCCCTCAGTTACACTGGTACATGTGGGGGCAAATGCAATGGAGAATACTGACAATGTATACCTTGAAGTGGAATATATCAATTGTATACTGAAGCATTCCATTGGCAAACGTAAAAATCCAAAGTAAAACATTGCAGATAAACGAGTTTTGTTAATCATAAACAATGCCACAACTATTATATGTGTTACTTTTTCATTTATTCTCACCAAACATTACATATCTACATGGGAAATGAACACGGGTAATATATTTATAATAATTCTCATTAAATACACTGTCAAAATATATTAATGAGAAAACTGGGACACATTGGCCTTTAGGAAATATAAAAAGCGTGTGTGCTGTCATTTAGGACAGAATGCATTGTTAACATTATGTACTCAATATTGACACGTTGTCATGAAAAAAAGAAACAGCACAGTCCATGCAAACTCATATCCTCCTTGATTTTTGAGCTTATAATTAATTGTCAATTTCAAATAAATAAAGTAATTTTAAGAAGATGACAACTCTGCTATAGTCAGTTCAATTAACGCTCCTTTAAAAAAGTTTGCATATACGGAATATAAAACAGAATCTCAATGATGCGGAACTTACGAGTAGTAACAAATTAATATGTGACACTGAGAAATTACAATTCATAATAACGGGAACAAGTAAAAACTACGACTTCCTAAAATGGACACTAAAAACGTAGGCATTTCAATAAGTAAGTAAGGAGGCTTGGTGTGTGCATTTCAATATCGATTTAAGAACTAAGTAGGCCAACTGTTGTACTAAACGGTAGCTCAAGCAGCACTTAACAGTAAATAGTCTAACAACTAAATATAAGTGAATGAAACAAAGATGTTGCACCGCTACAATAAAGGTTCACACTGTCATTCTGCATGTTTAGAAGGCGGTGATTGGCTGAAACTGTTTATAGCGAATTGTCCCAAGTTGAAAGTGGCATATAGCGATCAGAAACGAAAGGACACATTTAGGCACGCTGCACAGTAGTTTGGTTTTCTACAATACAAATTCATTACAACACCAGGGTCTCCAAACACACAAATATGAAGCTTATTATGCTTTACTGTGAAACTCTTTACATACACAATATAATTAGGGACGCGTACCCACAGGCCGACTATGGCAGCCAACCTTCGATTCGCTCGCTATCTGTTCAAGTTGTAATTTTTTGTTAAATGGAGGAATTGAAAAAAAAACTTTTCACAAGAGAAGGATCAACGACTCGAACCTCTGGTGTTTTCACTGAGAGACAGTTGCAATACCATTGAGCCACCTAATCTGTATAATTAACAATCTCCGCACAACTAAACTACTACTACTGTTCTTACCACAGACAATTTATGTTTTTTTACATATGCACATTCAATTGGTTTACTTGACACGAGAGTATCATTGTTGTATTCTCCTAATGAAGATGAAAAAATTATATTTATAGATGCTTGATGTACGCTTTTGAAGAAAATTAAGCGTTCCATAAAGACTGCATGGTTTACCTAATCTTTTCATATATATAAAGTTGATATATGACAATATATCTTTGACACTATGTATCAGACAAAGGAAATCACAGCAATCCACAATAACAATAATGAATTCTCAGCAACTACCTGAATTGTCATTTCAGGCCGTCTCTTAACTATATCAACTGAAGTGTGTAATGTCAATATGAATTACAAAATGTAACTAAAAAGTTAAGTGTCAGATGGACTCTCAAAAATATACAGGTCAATGCCTTCGAGTGTGTTTAACCGCTTTGACGGTTCAGTAACCAGTGTGCATATCTGCTCTGTATTTTGAATGGCGTGTCATGATACAATCCCAATGCGCATGTCTGCTCGGTGCTTCGAACCGCGTGTCTACCCAGTGTGCATGTCTGCTCAGTGCTTCGAACCAAGCTTGACGATTCCAGTGTGCATGTCTGCTCGGGGCGTCGAACCAAGCTTGACGATTCCAGTGTGCATGTCTTCTTAGTGCTTCGAATCATTATTCAATGAGCTCCCATTTAAAGTACATATGGCATCAGCAGAGTTCAAAAACTCGACAGAATTGCCAGGCGAAATGAATGTTTGTAGATGATCAATACATTTTAAATGATTGTGTCTGATAATACTTAGTAGCAAAAAATAAAACTACAAATTATACATCATATAAATGCAAACTTGTGGAATGTATAATGCTGCAAAGAAGAATTTTAGTAATACGGGTGACGACACCTCTCTCACTATAATACCCTCATAAATATTCATTCTTCACCTCATGCAACGTTTTCATGCAACGCTGAACATACGTCATATAGTATACATACATTTATATATACACTTACCTAAAGGATTATTAGGAATACCATACTAATACGGTGTTTGACCCCATTTCACCATCAGAACTGCCTTAATTCTACGTGGCATTGATTCAACAAGGTACTGAAAGCATTCTTTAGAAATGTTGGCCCATATTGATAGGATAGCATCTTGCAGTTGATGGAGATTTGTGGGATGCACATCCAGGGCACGAAGCTCCCGTTCCACCACATCCCAAAGATGCTCTATTGGGTTGAGATCTGGTGACTGTGGGAGCCATTTTAGTACAGTGAACTCATTGTCATGTTCAAGAAATCAATTTGAAATGATTCGAGCTTTGTGACATGGTGCATTATCCTGCTGGAAGTAGCCATCAGAGGATGGGTACATGGTGGTCATGAAGGGATGGACATGGTCAGAAACAATGCTCAGGTAGCCCATGGCATTTAAACGATGCCCATTTGGCACTAAGGTGCCTAAAGTGTGTCAAGAAAACACCCCCCCACACCATTACACCACCACCACCAGCCTGCACAGTGGTAACAAGGCATGATGGATCCATGTTCTCATTCTGTTTACGCCAAATTCTGACTCTACCATTTGAATGTCTCAACAGAAATCGAGACTCATCAGACAAGGCAACATTTTTCCAGTCTTCTACTGTCCAATTTTGGTGAGCTCGTGCAAATTGTAGCCTCTTTTTCCTATTTGTAGTGGAGATGAGTGGTACCCGGTGGGGTCTACTGCTGTTGTAGCCCATCCGCCACAAGGTTGTGCGTGTTGTGGCTTCACAAATGCTTTGCTGCATACCTCGGTTGTAACGAGTGGTTATTTCAGTCAAAGTTGCTCTTCTATCAGCTTGAATCAGTCGGCCCATTCTCCTCTGACCACTAGCATCAACAAGACATTTTCGCCCACAGGACTGCCGCATACTGGATGTTTTTCCCTTTTCACACCATTCTTTGTAAACCCTAGAAATGGTTGTGCATGAAAATCCCAGTAACTGAGCAGATTGTGAAATACTCAGACCGGCCCGTCTGGCACCAACAACCATGCCACACTCAGAATTGCTTAAATCACCTTTCTTTCCCATTCTGATATTCAGTTTGGAGTTCAGTAGACTGTCTTGACCAGGACCACACCCCTAAATGCATTGAAGCAACTGCCATGTGATTGGTTGATTAGATAATTGCATTAATTAGAAATTGAACAGGTGTTCCTAATAATCCTTTAGGTGAGTGTACAGTAATTGTTTTCATCTTCATTACATACATAAAAAATGCATATATTATATACATCCACTCTGCTAAAAACAGTAGTGGTGCAGCGGTAGCATTGCCGCCCAATGGCATGCATGGGTTCGGGTCCCACATTCACCCAGTGTGAGTTGTTACCCAAAAGAGTCTGTTTTTCTTTTTTTTTAACAGCAAATTCGACTATGAGCTATCGAAGTGGGGTTGGATTGCCATAGGCTGCCAAATTGCACACACCCCTAGTAAAGATATATCCAACATGTGTGTGTGTATATATTTATATATATACTTTGTATATATATATATATATATATATATATACTAGCAGAATACCCGCGCCTTCGCAGCGGAGAAGTAGTGTGTTAAAGAAGTTATGAAAACAAAAGGAAAAATTTTAAAAATAACGTAACATGATTGTTAATGTAATTGTTTTGTCATTGATATGAGTGTTGTTCTCATATCTATATATATATATATATCTATATATATCTATATATATATACAATATCTATATATATATATACTAGCAAAATACCAGCTCAGAGGAGAAGTAGTGTGTTAAAGAAGCAATGGAAACATGGAAAAGGAAACATTTTGAAAATAACGTAACATGATTGTCAATGTAATTGTTTTGTCACTGTTGTGAGTGATGAGTGTTGTTGTCATATATACATATATATTTACACACACACACATAAACATATATATATATACATATCTCTACATATACACATATATACATACATATATATATCTACATATATACACATACATATACATACACACATACATACATACACACACATATATACACACAAATACATATATATATATACATACACACACACATATATAAACATATATATACATATACATACATATCTACATATATACACACACAGCTATTTCGATCAGTGCAATACGCTGCTTGTTAAAATGGATAACTCCCGCTCTTACGTGCAAGTCTGCGTGGATATTATGAACTATCGTATTTGTTCAAGTTCTATTTAAATTTTAAATAGAAGGAATTTTTATTTAGTCGACAGAAATATCTTTGGTAGGAATGGTAAAAACAGACAGGAATATTATTCCTGAATAAATCAACTCAAACCTTAAACAACTTATAATATTTTGCTCTCCATAAAAATATATCCTGTCTAAATTATACAAGTTAGAAATAAAGTAAACATTAAAAGAACATTCAAATTTCTTTACTCTTATGTAATTTTATATAAAAAATAAACTTAGATTTTAAATATCCCAAAAGATTTTGCTCTCCATAAAAATATATCCTGTCAAAATTATACAAATTCAAATATGAACATGCTGCATAACAAAACCTGGAAATATAAATAAAATGTGTTCCTTTCAGCAATAACAAATCAAATCATTCAGTTGTCTTTGCTCATATGTCATTTTAGAGCTGGACGCCTGGCATCTTTTTTTGGCAACAGGTTCGTTTATGTTTGGTGTGAGGTTCTGTGTTGTGGAGATTCTCAGGATGGATTGCAGGTGCTCATCAGTGAGGCAACTCCTGTGTGCTGTTTTGTTAGTCTTTATCACTGAGAAGAGCTTCTCACACAGATATGTGCTACCAAACATGCACAAGGTTCGAGCCGCATGTAGACGGACTTTTTTTGTTCTTCAAAACCGATTCGTTTCTAACTGCATCAATAAACAGCTCGTCTTCTTCTTTATCTGAGACCTGACACAATGCATGCACAGGTTTTTTTTTTTTACACTGTCTTCCTTTAGTGGGACATTGACTTTTTCCACCGTGTGCTTTGTTTCCGCAGTAGCTGGATTTATGAATATGCTTATCAGACGCTTCATATATTTTGCTGCCTTTTGAATTGTGTAATTCGGTTTTTGTTCAGCGCTCTTTGGAACTGTTGTCTTTTATCTGTGCACTGCGTCAGTTCACGTGAGCCGCTCGGTGTACATGCATTGAAGGTTCCCAGCTGTGCTGGTGCCATCTCGTGCTATGTCCGTGGCTGTATTTAATGTTACCTTAGTCCTGGCACTTAAAACTTTCTCTCGCAGTTTCGCTGAGTTTGTGTCAAACACCACCCTGACCATCTCATCTTCCTCTCCATAAACACAGTCCTTCACCCGTGAATATTTAGTGGGAGGTTGCTATTGGATTGCCGCTGACGGACGGCCTTATATGGGCAGGCACTAAATTACAAACGCCAGCAGCAGCCTGTCTATGAACTTAATTTAAAGTGTAGGTTTACATCGTGCTTTGTTTCCGAAGTAGCAGAACTCATGAACATGGTTGTATATGTCACTCGCTCGCTTCTTATTGTTTCACTGCCTTCTCAATTATATAATGCATGTTTTCTTCAGCGCTTTTTGGAGGTCTTCCTGGTTTTCTATGTACTGCGTGATTACGTGGGAGGCGTGATGATGTCACACGAAACTCCCCCCACGGCGTTCAAGCTCATCTCCATTACAGTAAATGGAGAAAAACAGCTTCCAGTTATGACCATTACCCGTAGAATTTCGATATAAAACCTGCCCAACTTTTGTAAGGAAGCTGTAAGGAATGAACCTGCCAAATTTCAGCCTTCCACCCACACGGGAAGTTGGAGAATTAGTGATGAGTCAGTGAGTGAGTGAGTGAGTGAGTGAGTGAGTGAGTGAGTGAGTGAGGGCTTTGCCTTTTATTAGTATAGATATATATATAGCAAAATACCCACGCTTCGCAGCGGCGAAGTAGTGCATTAAAATTTTTATTAAGAAGAAAATTAAACCTTTTTAAACTGTGGGAAAATATGCCAATAATTATTTGTTAAGGATTTCTTTGTATACCATGTTGTCAGTTCGGCCCTCCAGTTGTAACATGACCAAGCTGTGCGCTGAGTTTACTCTTGAGCATGTAACTTACAGTTGGCCATGTGAACAGTAATCCTGTCTCAAATCTCACAGCTTGGATTGCTGCTGTCATAATCGGTTTGAGTTTCATGGTTTGTTTCAATTACGACAGTATTTGCAGGATTTGTTGTGTTGAAGTGACATTCGGCATCTGTCAAGCGTTGTAAGCACACAACCGGTTTCATCGATAAAATCACATCCAGCTTTTGAGAGTTTAAACATTCATAAAAATCAAAGTGTCCACTACTGAAATCGTCACCTGTGAATCTAAGATGTTTAAGAGGCATTGGCGGTTGTCGAAAAGTGTAAAATATTTGGCCATTTCAGTACACTTGAAAGCGACAACTGAACAATTCAGTGGCAGCCATCAACTCACATGCAGAACCATAGGTGAAGAGCTTAAGCATTTCACTCTTATAGTGCTCCTGTGTAGTATAATTATCTCCTGTACCGTCATCAGTCCACACCTTGAACCTGTCCCAGTCATTCAATACATAAGACAGAATGTACCTCCGGATATCAAGAGTGAGCCTGATATGGCCGTGCAATATGTAACAAAGAGAATGGAAAAGGTAGGTGCTATCTCCAGGCATGGAAACCACTCTGTAAGTGACAGTTCTTTGATCGATAGTGATCATCTCGATAGACATGGTAATGGGGGTTGGAATGATAAAGGAAACGGGTACCTGAGCAATGTAAAGTAAGTGTAAAATACCTATACAATAACTATAATTGTAATAAACAAACAATAAAACAGCGGAGAAGCCGTGGATTAAACAAAAAGGCTGTAGTTATCAGTAGGGAGACGTGAATCCCATGGCGAGGCAAGGAAGGGAATGTAGAGACCGGAGCGACGGACGGTCTTATATAGGCAGGCAGCCAGCCAACAACGTGGGAGGCGTTGGGATGGAGGACCCAACGCCGCCTCACACGGTGACCGAGGTGCAGGCTATGGACGTATATATGTACGTAAGTAGGATTCAGTTAGCGTTGGGAACCCATGTACCAAATTTCTTGAAGATGGGCCCATAAGTAACAAAGACTGTTGAAAAGTTCGATAAGGCGGCCGACAGTGGCATCATACCACCGAAATAAGTACATACATTGGTTTCAGTTAGTGCAGGGAAGCCGCCTACCAAATTTCGATAAGATGGGGCCATAAATAAGAAAGTTCAACATGGCGGACGTTGTTGACCGTTATGACCATTACGCGTAGAATTTCTAAATTTAACCCGCTTAACTTTTGTAAGTAAGCTGTAAGGAATTAGCCTGCCAAATTTCAGCCTTCTACATATACGGAAAGTTGGAGAATTAGTGATGTTGGAAAATTCAATATGGCGGCTGACAGTGGCGTCATACCACCGAAATAAGTACGTACATTGGTTTCGGTTAGGTCAGGGAAGCCACCTACCAAATTTCGTGAAGATGGGGCCGTAAATAAGAAAGTTCAACATGGCGGACGTTATTGACCGTTATGACCGTTACACGTAGAATTTCGAAATTAAACCTGCTTACTTGTTGTAATTAAGCTGTAAGGAGTGAGCCTGACAAATTTCAGCCTTCTACCTACACGGGAAGTTGGAGAATTAGTGACATTGGAAGGTTCAATATGGCGGCCGAAAGTGGTGTCATACCAACGAAATAAGTACGGACATTGGTTTCCGTTAAAAGTTCAATATGGCGGCCGACAGTGGCATCATACCACCGAAATAAGTACCAAGTTTCAGCCTTCTACCTACGCGGGAAGTTGTAGAATTAGTGACGTTGGAAAGTTCAATATGGCGGCTGACAGTGGTGTCATACCACCGAAATAAGTATGTACATTGGTTTTGGTTAGCGTAGGGAAACTGCCTACCAAATTTCATGAAGATGGGGCCATAAATAAGAAAGTTTAACATGCTGGACGTTGTCGACCATTATAACCGTTACACATAGAATTTGAAAATGAAACCTGCTTAACTTTTGTAAGTAAGCTGTAAGGAATGGGCCTGCCAAATTTCAGCCTTCTACCTACACGGGAAGTTGGAGAATTAGTGACGTTTGGAAAATTCAATATGGCGGCCGACAATGGCTTCATACCACCAAAATAAGTACGTACATCGGTTTTGGTTAGCGCAGGGAAGCCACCTACCAAATTTCGTGAAGATGGGGTCAGCCTTCTACCTACACGGGAAGTTTGAAAATTGGTGATGTTGGAAAGTTCAGTATGGCGGCCGACAGTGGCGTCATACCATCGAAATAAGTAAGTACATCGGTTTCGGTTAGCGCAGGGAAGCCGCCTACCAAATTTCGTGAAGATGGGGTCATAAATAAGAAAGTTCAACATGGCGGACGTTGTCGATCGTTATCGACCGTTATGACCGTTACGTGTAGAATTTCGAACTGAAACCTGCTTAACTTTTGTAAGTAAGCTGTAAGGAATAAGCCTGCCAAATTTCAGCCCTCTACCTACACGGGAAGTTAGAGAATTAGTGATGAGTCAGTCAGTCAGTGAGTCAGTCAGTGAGTCAGTGAGGGCTTTGCCTTTTATTATTAATGATAAAATATATCAATGGGCATCTTGTTTCATGTTTATAACAAAACAAATTATTTGAGTGACGATTTCAACTGTTATTGTAGTTGTTGATGCCGGATTTAGCAGTTTAAATTTTCAAATATTAATCAGGTGGAATTCTTACTTTGAGTGTTGGGGGAGGGCTACACGGTAAATGTGTTAGTGACTGGGATTGCGCCTCTGTAACTGGAAGATTGCTATGGAATGATACAGACTGGACAACTATCATATTTGTTTAAGGAAATGTTTTATTATTGCACTGTGCTGTGACTAAGACAACTTTTTACTAATCACCTATCCGGACCTTGAACAATGTGTTCACGAGAGAGGGATGCTGGTGGTAAAGGCAAATGCTTTTTCGACAGCAGGTACAGATGTGTTTATCGCACTGCTTTTTGTTGTCTCAGCACTCAGCAGGGTTATTAATGCCGACCTTGATACATGCACTGCTCACTTTGGAGTGTTCAGTGTGTGTTTGTGTGCCAGTGGCTGATCTGCGCCCTGTCTCTCAGCCACTCTGATGTGCTCCGGATTGACACCTTTGAATGTTTGGTGCAGCAGAGTAAATTCAACCTGATTACCACAGTGGGTTTGTTATCACCTTATTGAATGGCAGGATTCGTGGATGTCAAATGACAATGAATAGAAAATGGATTATTGTAAATACGTGAGCTGCCTTCCGCAATTAATCATCGCAGTTGATGGCGATTCTAAGTGGAGATGATTCCCGATCAGATCTTTTATGCAATCCTTCCACAGTATCTCTCAAAATTATTTAGTTCAAATTGGTTATAAAGATTTCACTTCTGACCGTTTTTTTTATTATTATTAATTTTGATGAGTCTTTAATTTGGATTGAACTCGGGCTTACACTACACTCAGAATTTGAAAAGCAATCATCTTAGTCAGTTGAGCCAAAATCAACTGTGACAGCTTCTTTTCTTCGTAGCGAACCTGTTACTTTTGTGCGCCACAAAACATTGTAAAGTATTAATAAATGAAATATCTCAATACTTGATCGAATAATAACATCTGTGATTTAAGGATTTCACATTTTCTTTCTCAAATGTGCTTACCTATATCATGGCAAAGTACAGGGATAAACCTTTATTTTCTGTCTACTCCGTTTTAATTAAGTCAGAAAGAAAACATTTAAGGATAAAAAACCAGGCTCATTTTCAATTTATGTTTTTTTCAAACTACAACATTAGGGCCGTGGAACCCCAAACATCTTGCTATTAGTCATTGCTGGGGAGAGTGCTGATTGGGTAGTTGCGGCCGCGCACATAAAATCTGTTGCTGGGGAGACGCCACACATACTGCCCTGCGTATGTTTATTAACTATCTACTAACAACATGCCACCCAAAAAAAAAAGGACACGTTAAGTAGGACAAAAGACACAGACACTCAAATTGTATATAAGCAACATCTTCTGGAAGAAAGGTCAGCTCAGCAAGTAAACATCAACAAAAGAAAGGCTGAAAGACAAAGAAAAATACGAGCAAATAGATCGATTGAAGAAAAAGAAAATGAGCGTCAGAATATTCCCCGTATTGATTTGGCTCCATCCTCTACTAATTTACCCTTTACCTTAAGAAGGCGACAATTTCCAGTTACATTAGCCTTTGCCATAACAATTAATAAAGCTCAAGGGCAAACCTTAAAAAAAGTTGGCATTTACTTGCCAGAACCAAGATTCAGCCAAGGTCAGTTATATGTTGCATTATCAAGAGTTAGAAGTTTTACAGATGTTGTTTTCAACGTCGTAGATGGTCCTGAACAAGGCAAACTGTTGCCAAACTCAGACAGAGTATTTACAAAAAATGTTGTCTATAATGAAATTTTATAAAACAATTTCATGAGGTAAAAAAATAAAAACTCTTTCCTAAATATCTTCTTCAGATATTGCGTATTACAGATTGTTACAAAGTTTTACACTAAGGCATTAATTATACTTACTGTATTGTCATATACATTTCTATTTTATTTTTATTATTATTTTACTTCAGGCTTCTTGCAAAAATATTTTAACAAAAAAAATTAAGAAAACAAACAGAATGAAGGCAAGGTCCCTTGCCATTTAATATAGACTGTTCCTACTAATGTTTATACAATACTGTTAATAATAATAAGCTTACAATATGATTACATCTTGCCTGAAGAAGGGGCCTGAGTTGCCTCGAAAGCTTGCATATTGTAATCTTTTTAGTTAGCCAATAAAAGGTGTCTTTTTGCTTGACTTTTCTCAACATTCATAATGGCTAACACGATACAACACCCTAGTACTACATGAATAATAATAATAATAATAATAATAATAATAATAATAATAATAATAATAATTGCCATTGTAAAAATGGATATAAATAATTGCATTTAAACAATTCGCCAAAACCTGTTGTATGTAAACGATACTGTTTTAAACGTTATTGTTTTTTCATCAGAAAACACGGTTTCCACCTCTGCCTGTATTAGTTTAAATAGCACTTTTGCCACTCGCAAAATGACGGACGCGCTGACGTATACTGTCGAATATATATGTCTATGGTTTTGACACTTCTCTCCGCCCATCACTACAATACGCTTCCGTACTAACGGGAGCTGCCGGATACAATCGGGAGAAAGAAGAGGAAAGCTGGCAGTTTGAGTGTGGTAATTTTAACTTCCACTCAGAAGGCGGCAGCATTATGCCTTGACGTATACATGTCTACAATAAGAAATAAGTAGGTGCTCCGGCTTAATAATAAAATGAACTTAACCCTGAAATATTGGAAAGAGGCGGCCACGCTGATGCTGGCTGCTCGATCAAGTTGCGTATCCGTTGCACCGCGATCAGCCATTAGCCCACATTTTGATTATGAGGTTCTGCTGCTTAAACGCAGTGCTAAAAGCAGCTTCATGCCGAATGCCTATGTCTTTCCGGGTGGACTCATTGACGATTCGGATTTCTCTTGCGACTGGGTCGAAATCTTCAAGCCATTTTCTTCCCTTCCTGGATTCGGACTTGGGTTAGTTCAGCAAGATCCGAAGACACGCTCCCCCATGTTTGCCACAGATAGAATCAAACTAGGCTCCCTTGTGCCTGGGGAGGTGGCCTTTCGAATATGTGCAATTCGTGAAACTTTCGAAGAGTCGGGAATTATGCTTGCATTGCCACAAGGAAGGACAGGCCAGAAAACCGGGGAGTTGCCTGGTGCCATACAGCATGATGAGCTGAACAGTTGGCGGGCTCGTGTTCTTCAAGAGCCTAAGCAGTTTACGGAAATGTGCCGGGAACTACAATGCATGCCGAACATCTGGGCCCTGTACGAGTGGAGCAACTGGCTCACTCCGCCAGATGTAGGGAGGAAGGGGCGGTACGACACGGCATTTTTCGTTTGCTGCATACAAGACGTCCCAAGTACTGCTCATGATGAGAAGGAAATCATGCACTACAAGGTGACAGCCGTTCGTTACAATTTTAGGCACAGTCGCAGGCAGCATACCCAGTTTCTTTACATTCAGTTATTCTTGGTTTCTCTTCTCTGCGTAAAACTATAAATGTTTGGTTCATTTAGTAAGAGCTTTTATCCATTTGTCGATTTCTTTAATTTGAGACAGTTGAGTGCTCTGTAAAAGAACACTGATGTGGAAAATTTGCTTTTTCAAACAAACTGGCAGTAGTTAATGTTGCAGGCATTTTCTACATCTGTTTTATTTACGACATTTTATAAGTATTTGGCAAGTGAAATATAGTTAAATACTCGACACAGTTGTTTGTTTTTCGGAGCCGTAAATATATTTTAATATGCATAGGTGTCATTAAAAAAAAAAACCAAACAACTTTTCAATAGTGAGCCAGTTGTTTAAGCAGTCTCTTCCATCTCGTACAGTGTAACACAGTTTTCTACATACTTTTTTATTTTTTACATGTTTTACTGTCAGCCACCAAAGAGAGTTGATATTTTAAATGTAAATATTCACAGAATGTATAAAATCAGATACAAGTAGATAAAAGAAAAAAGAATTCTATAAAACTTAGAAGCTTACAGAAAATGTAACTAGGTATTATGCTCTGTAACATATGAAACTTTTGCCCAGACAAAGTATTACAATTATCTTTGAATATTAAAATCATTTTATATCGTGCCTTCCATAATGATAACTATGATGAAGTGTATCAGAAATATTACAGGTGGACCTGATTTGTTTTTCAGAGATGACACTGTTAACGAGCACCCCAAGAGTAATGTTACCAACTTTCATTATTTTACCTTACACATATAACAGTGAGAGAAAACTGGTTGCCCAGTAGTAAGCTTTAAATTCAAAATGGATACGTATATGATCATGGTTTGTATGGGGTTTCCTTCTACATTTACAAAGACATGTCAAGTTTTAAATGACAATTGCAAATTGTGTGATTGGGGTGTGCAGTGGATTGGTGCCCTGTTACTACTTAGATATTATGGACTCCATCCCCTCCAACTCTAAATTGCATTATGTGTGTTTGTGAATGTCTTGATTATTTAATAGTGAAGCAGTTGTTAAAAGAGTCAGGATGTGTCCAGCAGGGAACTTAGTTTGATGCTGGAAATCACACTTGGAGAATGGCTCTCTCAAAGCAACCACTGTGACTAAATAACTTCAAAAGGAACATAAATCAATCATGGTACAAGTAATCATTTTATACTTTGCTTACGCTATAGAATCTTTAAGCGTAATATCCACTGCAGGTGTTTTGGTGGAGCCATGATAAAAGTTAATAAAAATGAAAGCAACAGCAGAGATGTGCTAAGTACTTTGGATATTCTCCAGACATTGTAGGAGTTTGCAGAAGTTTTCAATGTGGAAGGTTATGGAAAGCTGTAATCCAAAAGTCCCAGGGGTAAGCAGATCAGGAGCTGTGGTGTTCATATCATGTCCAGGGTCCAACAGTAGTGAGTTCTTAACAAGTAAAGGTGTGTGGTAACACTTTAGGATGTTAATGTTTTGATGCCACAAGCCAGTCAGTGCCTAAATAGGAGTTTTGCCCCTTCTTTTCTAGATAGTCTTTTGCAGGGAAAATTTGGGGCTTGGTGGCAGATTTGGTGCTCCAGCCACTGTAAGAAACCTCATACTGTTCAGTGCAGTGCTGAGGTGTCACTGTTTTGCATGGCTGTACTTGGATCTCAGTCTGGGTGGTTTGCTGTGTGGTGAGTGCAGCAGCGCGTTGTAATCAACGCATGCTCCCAACAACAATGACTTTGTAAAGGATTTATATAGCACAGTAATGAAAATAAAGGCAAGCAATCCATAACAAAAAGGAATAATGAGCACTGTAACCAAAATATATATATATATTGTACTGTATATTGTATACCAAACAATAATATTTCTATAAGCAGGAGATTTATATGATGCAAAGCATATTAAGTACACATTGCATAGGGACACACTGAATATCATTTATCATCCCATACACACTTCAATCCAGTTAAGGGTCATGAGAGGCTGTAGTCTAATCTGGGAGTAATAAATGAAATGTAGGAAGTAGCGCTGGACAAGATTCCATTCTGTCACAGGGCCCACACATGCACACTAGGATTTGTTTGGAGTTGTTGGTCAATCCAGCATGTCTTTCCAGTTGTGAGAAGAAACTACACCGAGACATGATTAATGTGCATATTCCATATGAGCAACAATTAGGCATGTGCCTTGAACACAGAATGCTACCTAAATGATGTACAAGCAGTGAACAAGGTTTTTTAGTATGGCTTTATATGAAAAAGTAGATAAGAAAGTCAAAAGAGAAATAGCAATATTTTATTTTGTCAAGTACCTTTCACTGAGAGAATTTTCCAAATTAGTTCTTGTGTATGTTTCATGTGAATCACTCTCAAAAACCACTGAGAAAGGTATAAAGAGTAAGACTACAAATAAACCATTTTTATATAGCACCTTAGTGAGCATAGTTGTAAAATTCACCGTTACAGCTTCAGAACTGAAATTTATATTGCGCTTAATTGTGTTTTATATCTCAGTAATGTCACTAATGAATAGGCCTCTACTTGAACACATTCGTAAAGATTTACAGGTGCTTGTGTCTCTAGACCTTTTGCCAGAGTCTCCCTTTGTTTTTAGCACTGGCTGATATGTGAGTATGTGACTGGTCAATCAGAATGTGTAATGTTAATGCGGTGTCTTTGTGTACATGGGGGGAAAAAACACAGTTTACTGCTTTGTCATTCATTGACTCCCATATGTATAGAGAAATGGTTCTGCGATAGTTAACCTGTGTGGTCAGGCAGAGGAAGGACTGACTGCAAACAGTGAAAATGTTGAGATACTAACCAGATTGTGACTTTTAATTGTCACAAGACGAAACAAGCAAAAATTGAATATAATGAAAAAAACGTGCCAATGAGCTATTCTCAATCAGGGATTCCACCTTCTTAAAGGACTTTTCAGAGTCACATGCTCTGCCATGCAGCTCACTCGGGTCTTCTGGCAAAAGATGGCTTTTTCTTAGAATGCACTTCTCTTCTAGTGCAACTTCTGGAAGGAGTGAGGTTAAGCTTCTCAAGGCTGTGAGAGAAAAAGAACAACAGGACAAAGTCAGCAGTATCTCCACCTTTTATCTCGGCGGGTTATTACATACATTTTCCCAGCCCTTAGAGGAGTCCTCCAACACCCATGCGTGACACCTGCTAGGGTAATAAACTTTGCAGGAAAGTTCAGCAAGAATGGCTTAACTTTGTCTTTTATTACTATAAGTAACTGTGTTACACACATAACTAAAACACTAATATAAAGCTTATAATCATAACATTCTTTTGAGATAAAGCCTTTGTTTTTGAGGATGAAATGGCAGATTTCAGTGTGCACAACCCATTGGGTTTGGAGGACTGCGACAATGAAGACAAGTTGTTTTATTTTGAACAACAAATAGTTGAGGAAAAACTTCCTGATTGGTGTTACTGTATGTGCATAGTAGTGCTGGGCAGTATACCGGTTCATACCGAAAACCGTTTTTCATTTTTTTTATGATATGGATTTTTCTTATACCACAACACCGGTTTAAATTGCCTAAACGACATTCGGAATGTGGCGCAGCGGGAAACTGTTCAAGTGGGGACCTTTTTCACTGCTACACCGCTAAACACGGATTTGTTGCACTAGGGCTCTTTTTCACTGCTACACCACCAAATAGTGGGTGGTAGCTTATGTATACCACGCAGTGAAAATGGACAGAGAGCATTCCGAAAATTAACTAAAAGTAAAGATGAACATGATGAACAGAAGAACTTTTGCCGAAAAAAAGGAGTCACGTCCGTCGCCTGGAGATAACTTTAGTTTTAAAAGGTCAGATGTGTAAATACTGTTTCTATACTACAAGCCAAATTATACTTGTTTTAATTGTTTTCAATACAGTGTAATGTACCTGGGTACTGTGTAATAGTGTGACGACATGTTGACTTTATTCTCGTAATTTGTCATTAACACTAGAATTACCAGAGCCTACGAAAAAACTCGTAATTCCGTCCCACCTTAAATTGCTTCTTAAATCCCTTCACACCTCTCCGCCAGCGTCCTTTGTCCTTTAAATGTGCTGATAAAGAGAAGCTAGAAGCAGCCGGCTATTCCATCCCCCCACCAATTTAAAATCTGCACGAACTTCTCTCAGCTCATGCCTTGATTGAGTATCTGGGAGTGAAGTGGAGTTTTAGAGTGGAAATAATAGATCATTATTTGGAACACGCGCATTTCACGTCTGTTCCGTTTCTACAGTAATCTGTGTAAACACATTGTTAAAACAGAAATGTTTTTTATATTCTACTAGTAGATGATAAAATGTAGGCATAAACTATATAATGTATGAAGCCTGACGTTCAAATATCAAAGAAACATTTTCACAAAAGATACAAATATAACATAACAATTGCGCTTTTATTCAAAAATATAACTGAAGAAACAAAAAACCGCCTTAACATGCGACATTGACAACCGTTTATTGTAACTGCCTCCATGGTGCAGTAGAATCAGTTCCCGCCTGAAAATCAAAAGGTCGCAAGTTCGATCCTGCACCACTCCGTTTTGAGAAGTAAACTGCTCTTAGTCTTACTATTTTTGAGTAAAAGCATACATTTGATTTCAGTCTGTAACAGCCGGTGCAA
Organism: Polypterus senegalus; assembly: GCF_016835505.1. NCBI lineage: Eukaryota > Metazoa > Chordata > Cladistia > Polypteriformes > Polypteridae > Polypterus > Polypterus senegalus. The sequence goes on from NC_053162.1 coordinate 112,193,947, forward strand.
TTTATGATCCTTGTAAAGGTTAGCTTTTTTTTTTAATTCACTTTTCATTCTCTCAGTCGTGTTCAGAATCAATCCATACAACCCCATCTGACACGGCTGTCTTCACATAAAGACGCGCTATAGCTCTGCAGTGTACCACGATGCATACTAACGCCCCCCTCAAAAGGGTTCTGACACACAGACGCGGCGAAGCTGCCTTCTTCGTATTTCACTGTCACTTGATTTTCTTTTTATTCAGTTTTATTGAGTGTTCCTGCCAGTCCCCACATGTTGCTGTATGCTGTTTGTTTTGTACTCCAGGACATGCAGAGGAGAGAATGGTAAAGAGCAGCAACTTCGGCGCTATATGCAATCATCAGACACTCTCCATCTGCCTGTGTCGCTCAAACACAGGAACATATGTTGGTGTAAAAGTATAACAAAAGTGATTTCCATTCTGTGCTATATAAAATCATCAACTGACGCAGTGCACAGATAAAAAGCAACTGTTCCAAAGAGTGCTGAACAAAAACCAAATTACACAATTGAGAAGGCAGCAAAAAAATATGAAGCGTCTGACACATACAAGCATATTCATAAGTGCAGCTACTGCGGAAACAAAGCACACGGTGGAAAAAGTCAATGTCCCGCTAAAGGAAGACAGTGTAAAAAAAGAAACCCGTGCATGCAGTTTGTCACGTCTCAGATAAAGAGGAAGACGAGCTGTTTATTGATGCAGTAAGAAACGAATCGATGAATGAAACCTGTTATCTTTACAACGATTGACAAAACGGAATGTAACTTGAACACATCACATCCTACAAATACGAACCTGATTGAAAGAAGTAATGATAATCAAATCCTTGATGACAGTAACACTCATAACACTCACAAAACAATTACTGTATATTGACAGTCATGTTACGTTATTTTTAAAATGTTCCCTTTTCTTTTTCATAACTTCTTTAACATACTACTTCTCCGCTGCGAAGCGCGGGTATATATATTATATTATATATATATATATATATATATATATATATATACAAACCGAATTCCAAAATAGTTGGGACACTAAACAAATTGTGAATAAAAACTGAATGCAATGATGTGGAGATGGCAAATGTCAATATTTTATTTGTAATAGAACGTAGATGACAGATCAAACGTTTAATTTAAGTAAATGTATCATTTTAAAGGAAAAATATGTTGATTCAAAATTTCACGGTGTCAACAAATCCCAAAAAAGTTGGGACAAGTAGCAATAAGAGGCTGGAAAAAGTAAATTTGAGCATAACGAAGAGCTGGAAGACCAATAAACACTAATTAGGTCAATTGGCAACATGATTGGTATAAAAGAGCTTCTCAGAGTGGCAGTGTCTCTCAGAAGCCAAGATGGGTAAAGGATCACCAATTCCCACAATGTTGTGCAAAAAGATAGTGGAGCAATATCAGAAAGGTGTTACCCAGTGAAAAATTGCAAAGACTTTGCATCTATCATCATCAACTGTGCATAACATCATCCGAAGATTCAGAGAATCTGGAACAATCTCTGTGCTTAAGGGTCAAGGCCGTAAAACCATACTGGATGCCCGTGATCTCCGGGCCCTTAAACGACACTGCACCACAAACAGGAATGCTACTGTAAAGGAAATCACAGAATGGGCTCAGGAATACTTCCAGAAACCATTGTCAGTGAACGGCCATCCGCCGTTGCCAGCTGAAACTCTACAGTGCAAAGAAGAAGCCATTTCTAAGCAAGATCCACAAGCTCAGGCGTTGTCACTGGGCCAGGGATCATTTAAAATGGAGTGTGGCAAAATGGAAGACTGTTCTGTGGTCAGACGAGTCACGATTCGAAGTTCTTTTTGGAAATCTGGGACGCCATGTCATCCGGACCAAAGAGGACAAGGACAACCCAAGTTGTTATCAACGCTCAGTTCAGAAGCCTGCATCTCTGATGGTATGGGGTTGCATGAGTGCGTGCGGCATGGGCAGCTTGCATGTCTGGAAAGGCACCATCAATGCAGAAAAATATATTCAGGTTCTAGAGCAACATATGCTCCCATCCAGACGTCATCTCTTTCAGGGAAGACCCTGCATTTTTCAACAAGATAATGCCAGACCACATTCTGCATCAATCACAACATCATGGCTGCGTAGGAGAAGGATCCGGGTACTGAAATGGCCAGTCTGCAGTCCAGATCTTTCACCTATAGAGAACATTTGGCGCATCATAAAGAGGAAGGTGCGACAAAGAAGGCCCAAGACGATTAAACAGTTAGAGGCCTGTATTAGACAAGAATGGGAGAGCATTTCTATTTCTAAACTTGAGAAACTGGTCTCCTCGGTCCCCAGACGTCTGTTGAGTGTTTTAAGAAGAAGGGGAGATGCCACACAGTGGTGAAAATGGCCTTGTCCCAACTTTTTTGGGATTTGTTGACACCATGAAATTCTGAATCAACATATTTTTCCCTTAAAATGATACATTTTCTCAGTTTAAACTTTTGTTCCGTGATTTATGTTCTATTCTGAATAATGTATTAGAAGTTGGCACCTCCATATCATTGCATTCAGTTTTTATTCACGATTTGTATAGTGTCCCAACTTTTTTGGAATCCGGTTTGTATATTGTGGTGGGTTGCCGGCATTTTACTCCGGCCCTCACCCTTCAGGCCGCCAGGAGGAGCTCTCCCGAGAGCACATACGGGCCCCGAATTCCAGCAGGGCCTCATGGACTATGTAGTTTTTATACACAGCCCTGCTGGATACCTTGGGGGCCACTGGGAGTCGCTGTCAGGAAGTCAATGGACTCATTTGTGTACCATGACCCGGAAGTTCGTCACAGGAGGAGCGACGGGCTTCCGGGGTGAAGAAAAGTACTGTTTACCCTGACCCGGAAAGAATAAGGACTTGTGGAACTGTTGGGCAGAAACACTTCTGGGTCAGGAGGAATAAAAGGACTCTGGGAACTCCCAGACAACGAGCTGAGCTGGGTGGTAGGAGGGCAACGCGTCTGGTAGTGGATGATTGTGATTATTATTGGATTATTGTGATTTATGAATATAGTGGAGTGGAGGGTGCTTGGTGCATATAATTATAATAAATAATTACTGTGGCAATTTTACCAGGTGTTTTGCGTGGTACCTGACGGTTCAAGGGAGCGCTACTGCCCCCTACTGCGACAATATATATAATATGTATGTGTGTGTGTGTATATGTATATATGTAGATATGTATGTATATGTTTATATATGTGTGTGTATGTGTATATATACACTCACCTAAAGGATTATTAAGAACACCTGTTCAATTTCTCATTAATGCAATTATCTAATCAACCAATCACATGGAAGTTGCTTTAATGCATTTAGGGGTGTGGTCCTGGTCAAGACAATCTCCTGAACTCCAAACTGAATGTCAGAATGGGAAAGAAAGGTGATTTAAGCAATTTTGAGCGTGGCATGGTTGTTGGTGCCAGACGGGCCAGTCTGAGTATTTCACAATCTGCTCAGTTACTGGGATTTTCACGCACAACCATTTCTAGGGTTTACAAAGAATGGTGTGAAAAGGGAAAAACATCTAGTATGCGGCAGTCCTGTAGGCAAAAATGCCTTGTTGATGCTAGAGGTCAGAGGAGAATGGGCCGACTGATTCAAGCTGATAGAAGAGCAACTTTGACTGAAATAACCACTCGTTACAACCGAGGTATGCAGCAAAGCATTTGTGAAGCCACAACACGCACAACCTTGAGGCGGATGGGCTACAACAGCAGAAGACCCCACCGGGTACTACTCATCTCCACTACAAATAGGAAAAAGAGGCTACAATTTGCACGAGCTCACCAAAATTGGACAGTTGAAGACTGGAAAAATGTTGCCTGGTCTGATGAGTCTCGATTTCTGTTGAGACATTCAAATGGTAGAGTCAGAATTTGGCGTAAACAGAATGAGAACATGGATCCATCATGCCTTGTTACCACTGTGCAGGCTGGTGGTGGTGGTGTAATGGTGTGGGGCATGTTTTCTTGGCACACTTTAGGCCCCTTAGTGCCAATTGGGCATCGTTTAAATGCCATGGGCTACCTGAGCATTGTTTCTGACCATGTCCATCCCTACATGACCACCATGTACCCATCCTCTGATGGCTACTTCCAGCAGGATAATGCACCATGTCACAAAGCTCGAATCATTTCAAATTGGTTTCTTGAACATGACAATGAGTTCACTGTACTAAAATGGCCCCCACAGTCACCAGATCTCAACCCAATAGAGCATCTTTGGGATGTGGTGGAACGGAGCTTCGTGCCCTGGATGTGCATCCCACAAATCTCCATCAGCTGCAAGATGCTATCCTATCAATATGGGCCAACATTTCTAAAGAATGCTTTCAGCACCTTGTTGAATCAATGCCACGTAGAATTAAGGCAGTTCTGAAGGCGAAAGGGGGTCAAACACCATATTAGTATGGAGATCCTAATAATCCTTTAGGTGAGTGTATATATGTATTTGTGTGTATATATATATGTATGTATTTATGTATATGTATGTGTGTATATGTACTGTAGATATGTATGTTGTGTGCTCAGGAGGACCAGAGGAGGGCTTGTACCTCCTCTAGACCGCGAGGGGGCATCTGCCCTGGTTACGCTGGTGGCCTCGGATAGAGGGCATGGAAGCCCAGCCCTGTAGGGGCCCGTGGTCACTGCCAGGCGGCGCCCCACTTCCAGACCATCATCTGCCACATCCGGCCGAAGCAGGAGCCCGGCCGGGACGCCCAGGAGAACCGGAGGAGGGCCTGTACCTCCACCAGACCACGAGGGGGTGCCCACCCTGGTTACGTTGGTGGCCTCAGGTAGGGGACATGGAAGCCCAGCCCTGTAGGGGCCCGTGGCCACCGCCTGGCGGTGCCCCGATGCCTGAACAGCCCTGGAGCCCAGCACTTCCGCCACACCAGGAAGTGCTGGGGGGAAGACGACCGGGGACACCCGGACGGCTTCCGGGTGCGCAGCCGGCACTTCCGCCACACAAGGGAGTGAGGACTGGAGGCGGCCAGGAAAGAAAGGCAAAAGGACTGTGTGACCTGGACTTTGGGGGATCGGTGCTGGAGGCACTGGGGTGTAATTGCACGGTAATCTTGTAAATATTATTGTAAATAAACGGTTTGTGGTGAAAATATGATGTCCGTCTGTCTGTGTCCGGGCCAGCGTTCACAATGTATATATATGTATATATATTTGGATGTACAGTATGTGTATATATCTATACTAATAAAAGGCAAACCCCTCACTGACTGATTGACTGACTGACTGACTCATCACTAATTCTCCAACTTCCCGTGTAGGTAGAAGGCTGAAATTTGGCAGGCTCATTCCTTACAGCTTACTTACAAAAGTTGGGCAGGTTTCATTTCAAATTCTACGCGTAATGGTCATAACTGGAACCTATTTTTCTCCATATAATGTAATGGAGTTGAGCTCGATGGCCGCAGGGGACGGAGTTTCGTGTGACATCATCACGCCTCCCACGTAATCACGTGAATTGAGTGTCAACGCAATACGTAGAAAACAAGGAAGAACTCCAAAAAGCGCTGAAGAAAACATGCATTATACAATTGAGAAGGCAGCGAAACAAAAAGAAGCAACCAAGTCACACATACTACCATATTCATGAGTACAGCTACTTCGGAAACAAAGCACGGTGTAAACCTAAAGTTTAAATTAAGTTCATAGACAGGCTGCCGCTGGCGTTTGTCATGCCCACGGCTAATTCGGGATACAAGTTTAATGAGAGGACGCAGGATATAAACGAGAGTTTTGATCACTTTGTAACAAAGTTAAAATTACTGGAGAAGGGCTGTGCTTATGCAAATTCCGAGAGACTGTCTTTGTGGGGGATTGACAGTTAAGGCGGGTGGGAGAGTCACTTCATCATCTCCCCTCCCATTCACCTCATTTCGCTGTGAGCTGAGCTCCGCAGCTAACGCAGTTTTGAGGAACCAAGTTTGTGACGTCTCACCAGTCTACACAAGACCCACTGCGACTGTCCCCAAAAGGCGCTCATATCGTCAACGAAGACATCTCTCTACACTATATAAAAGAAAAAGGCAACTTTCCTTTCTTTAAATCTTTTTTCCTTTTGTCCCAAACCAAAGCCTTTCTCTCTTAACACTGCAGAGGACACAAAACTAATTTTCTTTAATTGCTGGTAATGCCGGTAAGGCACATTACCAGAGGCAGAAATTTGGACGTTCACATAGAAAATGTAATTTCTATACCACAGCCGTCGTGTAGCGCCTTTCAAAAGGGATCTACTACTGATAGATGATCCATATACATTTTAGCTGCTGTTAGTACTACTTACCTGTTGTGTTACACCGTCTTTAAAATGTAGTTTACCCGAAACCACTCCAGTAGTGCTCAATGTAGCTTTACTTCTTAAATCGTTAATGTTTTACTGTTTAATAACTTATAGACTACATTTTATTATTTTTCCCTTGCACTCAGTGACCAAAGCTATAGACACACATATAGACACATACATATATATACACATATATATACCTGTGTGTATGTTTGTATGTATGTGTGTATGTGTATGTGTATATATATACAGTATATACACACACACCAATCTACATTATATATATATATATATATATATATATATATACATACATACACACACACATATATAATTTGTGTGTATGTATGTATGTATGTATGTATGTATGTGTATATATGATGTACATAGGTATGTATATATATATATATATGTGTGTATATGTAGATATGTATATAGATATGTATATGTATATAGATATGAAGATATGTATGTGTATATATACAGTACAGGCCAAAAGTTTGGACACCCCTCCTCATTCAATGTGTTTTCTTTATTTTCATGACCATTTACAGCACTCTCCTTCTTGGTCAAATAGCCCTTACACAGCCTGGTGGTGTGTTTGGGGTTATTGTCCTGTGGAAAAATAAATGATCGTCCAACTAACCTGACTTTTGCACAACACAACTGCTGGTCCCAACCCCATTGATAAAGCAAGAAATTCCACTAAATAACCCTGATAAGGCACACCTGTGAAGTGAAAACCATTTCAGGTGACTACCTGTTGAAGCTCATCGAGAGAATGCCAAGAGTGTACAAAGCAGTAATCAGAGCAAAGGGTGGCTATTTTGAAGAAACTAGAATATATATATATATATATACTAGCAAAATACCCGCGCTTCGCAGCGGAGAAGTAGTGTGTTAAAGAAGCAATGAAAAAGAAAAGGAAACATTTTGAAAATAACGTAACATAATTGTCAATGTAATTGTTTTGTCACTGTTGTGAGTGATGAGTGTTGCTGTCATATATATATATATATAAATATATATATATATATTTACACACACAAACATATATATATACATATCTATACATATACACATATATATACACACACACATATATACATACATATATATATCTACATATATACACATACATATACATACACACATACATACATACACACACATATATACACGGATGCATTGACATCATCACGCCTCCCACGTAATCACGTGAACTGACTGTCAACGCAGTACGTAGAAAACCAGGAAGACCTCCAAAAAGCGCTTAAGAAAACATGCATTATATAATTGAGAAGGCAGCGAAACAATAAGAAGCGAGCGAGTGGCATATACTACCATATTCATTAGTGCTGCTACCTCGGAAAGAAAGCAAGGTGTAAACATAAACTTTAAATTAAGTTCATAGACAGGCTACGCTGGCGTTTCACATGCCTACAGGTAATGCGGGATACAAGTTTAATGATAGGGCGCAGGATATAAGCGAGTTTTGATCACTTTGTAACTAAGTTAAAATTGTAGGTGAAGGGGTGTGCTTATGCAAATTCGAGACTGTGTTTGTGGGGATTGACAGTTAAGGCGGTGGGGAGTCACGTCATCATCTCCCCTCCCACCTCATTTCGCTCTGAGCTGAGCTCTGCGGCTAACGCCGTCATCCGAAGCAACTTTGTCACACTGCCACCAAATACTCACAGAAAAATCCACAAGTTAATACACACGCTGTCTCTAGAGTTTCAACACACTGAATCCTCCAGGCACTACTTACAAAAGGTCACATTGACAATCGTGTTACGCTATTTTTAAAATCTTTCCTTTTCTTAGCACAAGCACAGCTGAGAAGCTTCGATGCATGTGCTCCATAACGTTGAAAAATAATGCATTTAATCACACTTTGCATTACAAGCAAAGGGAGCTTTTGTCAATGCATGATTTCCTGGTACACCGATTACATTGATCAGCGCATCCCGATTCATTTTACCCTCGCACCACCTTAGTTTGAGAAGAAGTATGAAAAATATGAGGTTAACACAGAAAAACAGATCACCAATTCAAGCTTTATGAATAATCGATTCGCCATCAATAATTGTTTTGGTAAAGCCATCCTCCTTCCATTTTATAATTTTTCCGCCACTAGCCATGATTAAATGAGCGGTAAAAAGTAAGAGCGCGAGGGTGACTTATTTAGGCAGGAATATATATGATAGCAACACTCATGACAATGTCAATCATGTTACGTTATTATTAAAATGTTTCCTTTTCTTTTTCATTACTTCTTTAACACACTACTTCTCCGCTGCGGTAGCGGGTATTTTGCTATATATATAATATATGAATTACCTCCAAAAGCGCTGAGACTTTTGATATCATGAGCGTGTGTACAAAAGGGGTCTCCTGCCCAGCAAAAGTCGAGCAGCCAGCGTGCGTGCATAGCTGTGCCGCCTTTGAGGCGCTGACTGCACTTCTGCCTTAAGTCAAAGTGAGCACTTTTAATTTTTTTCATCCGCCCCCTGAGCTATAGCCCAGACAAGTGCAAACACGGGACCCCTTTTCTACACCACGGCAAAATAATATTAAGGCGATTCACACTTTCTTTTGCACGTATACGATTATCAGGTCCTCAGCTCGGATTATGAACACACGCATACGAGTGGAGGACTCACAGTGCCATCACAGCCGATTAATGGCGGGGCGTCTCACCAGTCTACACAAGACCCACCGCGACTGTCCCCAAAAGGCGATCATAACGTCAGCGAACACATCTCTCTATACTATATAAAAGAAAAGGCAACTTTCCTTTCTTTACACCTTTTTCCTTTTATCCCAAACCAAAGCCTTTCTCTCTTAACACGCAGAGGACACAAAATAATTTTCTTTAATTGCCGGTAAGGCACATTACCAGAGGCACAAATTTGAACGTTCACATAGAAAATGTAATTTCTATACCACAGCCGTCATGTAGCCCCTTTCAAAAGGGATCTACTACCGAGATGATCCATATACATTTTAGCTGCTGTTAGTTACTTACCTGTTTTGTTACACAGTCTTTAAAATGTAGTTTACCCAAACCTCTCCAGTAGTGCTCAATGTACCTGTACTTCTTAAAGCGTTAATGTTTTACTGTTTAATAACTTATAGACTATATTTCATTATTTTTCCCTTGCACTCAGTGACCAAAGCTATACACACACATATAGACACATACAAACATACACACAAGTATATGTATGTGTATATATATGTATGTATGTGTGTATATATATATATATACAGTATATATATATATATATATATACACACACACACCCCTATCTAGATTATATATATATATATATATATATACACACACACACACACACACACACACACACACACACATACATACATACATACATACACACATATATATAATTTGTGTGTGTAGATATGTATATAGATATGTAGATATGAAGATATGTATGTGTATATATATATGTATATTATATATGTATGTGTGTGTGTGTGTATGTTTGTGTGTGTGTATATATATATGACAGCAGCAATCCAAGCTGTGAGAAAACAGTAAAAAGGAGGCGTGTCAGGCGTCGTTGTACATTTTCTGATGCAGCTACCGAAAACAACTTGTGCGCTGCAACCAAATACACAAAACAATTACTTTGACAATCATGTTACATTATTTTTAAAATGTTTCCTTTTCTTTTTCATAACTTCTTTAACACATGACATCGCTGCGAAGCGCGAGTATTTTGCTATATATATATATATATCACAGCGACACTCATAACAGTGACAAAACAATTACATTGACAATCATGTTACGTTATTTTCAAAATGTTTTCTTTTCTTTCTCTTTCCTTCTTTAACACACTACTTCTCCGCTGCCAAGCGGGTATTTATATATATATATATATATATATATATATATATATATATATATATATATATATATATATATATATATATATATATATATATATATAGATAGATAGATAGATAGAGATATATATATAGATAGATAGATATGAGAACAACACTCATATCAATGACAAAACAATTACATTAACAATCATGTTAGGTTATTTTTAAAATTTTTCCTTTTCTTTTTCGTACCTTCTTTAAAACACTACTTCTCCGCTGCGAAGCGCGGGTATTCTGCTAGTATATATATATATATATATATATATATATATAAAAATGTTTTCAGTTACTTCACCTTTTTTTTGTTAAGTATATAACTCCACATGTGTTCATTCATAGTTTTGATGCCTTCAGTCATGAAAATAAAGAAAACACATTGAATGAGGAGGTGTGTCCAAACTTTTGGCCTGTACTGTATATGTATATATGTATGTGTGTATATGTATATATGTATTGTGGTCCCCGGCCGACACCCAGGAGGACCGGAGGAGGACTTGTGCCTCCTCCAGACCGTGAGGGGGCGTCCGTCCTGGTTATGTTGGGGGCCTCGGGTACAGGGCTTGGAAGCCCAGCCCTGTAGGGACCCATGGCCACCGCCAGGCGGTGCCCCGGTGCCGGAATATCCCGTGTGGGACCCGGTTGGGGCTGGAGCCCGGCCGGGACGCCCAGGAGGATCGGAGGAGGGCTTGTGCCTTCTCCAGACCGCAAGGGGGCGATCGCCCTGGTTGTATTGGGGGCCACGGGTAGAGGGCTTGGAAGCCCAGCCCTGTAGGTACCCGTGGCCACCGCCAGGCGGCACCCCAGTGCCTGAGGAATCCAGGAGATCAGCACTTCCGCCACACCCGGAAGTGCTGGGGAGAAGAAGACCGGAGACACCCAGACGGCTTCCGGGTGCACAGCCCGCACTTCCGCCACACAGGGGTGTGTCCAAGAGGGAGTACCAGGAAGCAGCTGGAGCCCATCCGGGTTGCCATATAAGGGGCCGCCTCCTTTCAGTCGATAGTGGATGTCGGGTGGAAGAGAACAGAGCTGGAGAGAGGGCGGGGGGGTGGCGAGAGAGGCACAGTGACTGAGAGTGTGGCCTGGACTTTGGGGAATCGGTGCAAGAGGCACTGGGGTTCGTGCATTGTAAAATATTATACAAAATAAACGTGTGTTGGGTGAACTATGTTGTCCGTCTGCCTGTGTCCGGGTCCCAGTCCACAGTATGTATATATATGTGTATATATATGTATGTATGTATGTATGTATGTGTGTATGTATATATATATATATATATATATATATATATATATATATATATATATATATATATATATATATATATATATATATATATATATATATATATATATGTAGACCCAAACCGATTATGACAGCAGCAATTCAAGCTGTGAGAAAACAGTAAAAAGGAGGCGTGTCAGACGTTGTGGTACATTTTCTGATGCAGCTAGATGAAAACTTCGTCACGCTGCCGCCAAATACACAAAACAATTATTTTGACAATCATGTTACGTTATTTTTAAAATGTTTCCTTCTCTTTTTCTTTACTTCTTTAACACACTACTTTTCCGCTGCGAAGTGGGGGCATTTGCTAGTGTATATATATATATATATATATATATATGTATATATATATATATATGTATATATGTATGTGTGTGTGTGTGTGTGTGTGTGTGTGTGTGTGTGTGTGTGTATATATATATATATATAATATATATAGTGTATATGTATATATGTAGATATGTATGGATATGTATATATATATGTTTATGTGTGTGTGTGTGTGTGTGTATATATGACAGCAATACTCATCACTCACAATAGTGACAAAACAATTACATTGACAATCATATTACGTTATTTTCAAAATGTTTCCTTTTCTTTTTCATTACTTTTTTAACACACTACTTCTCCGCTGCGAAGCACGGGTATTTTGTTAGTAAGTTATATAGCACATTAAATGCTTTGTGTTAAGTGATTCTTAAACTGACTTCTTCTTGCACTAAGAGGAGGCGCCGGCAGCGCCGCGCACAGAATACATTCACTTAATGATCTTCCTGCTTTCTGAACATTTAGAATGCTAAGATAAATACTTAATATAATTTTCATGGTGAAATGCTTTAAAGCATGCATTAATCATATGGGGGCACGGCGGCGTGCCTGCCTTGCATTTGCATGTTTTTCTGGTGGGTTTACTCAGCGTGCTTCAGTTTCCTTTCAAAGTCTTGTAGGATGTGGGGTTCTATTGTGCTGTATTGACCTTGTTAGTGTATGTTTTGCTTGTATTCATCCTGCGATGTGCTGGCGACTCGTTCAGAGATGGACACAACTGTGAATGGATGGCATAATTAAACATGTATAACGAATATATTTTTAAAGTTCTGAACACCCCGTGGGCTAAGTTTATAACTAGTTTTAATTTCACAAAGACATTTATCGTGTGGTGATTGGTTATGTGGTGAAAGAAAAAGGAACTGGGGTTTTGGTACGTCAGATAGAGACAGCATGCATGCAATAAAGATAGCCCGCTCAGAAGAACATGCATTGAATTCTGTGTTTGGTCTCCGACTAGCAGATCAGAAACCCAACATTTGCACAATATTTAAGTTAAACCTGTGCGATAGCTATTCATACATCCAGTTTTTTGGAGCATCGTCACATCTGCCATAAAGTTCTCTACACTGAACTTGGGGACCCCTTACTGCAAAGGAGCAGCACTACCGCCTCACTACCGTGCATGTGTAATACGTGCTTTAATGCATTTAATCATGAAAATGATATCAAGTGTTTATCTTAGCATTCTAAATTTTCAGAAAGCAGGGATATCATGAAGTGAATGGTTTCTGTATGGTGATTGCTGTCTTCTCTTAGTGCGGAGGAAGTCAGTTTAAGAAGCGTAGTGATTAACCACTGGGTCGGGGAACGTAACACAAAGCATTTAATGTGCTGCATTAATTTATGACGGGGTAAATTAAGTAATTGGTTAAACATTGATTTTAGGAAGAAGTTTAGTTTACGACATTCTACTTTAATTATGAAGTAAACTATGAGAATAAAGTGGAAATGTCGACTTTAATCTCAACATAAACGGCGAGAATAAAGTGGAAATGTTGACTTTGTTCTCGACATATAGTTTGTTTTTTTCTTCCCAGTATAGCTTAGCTTGAAGCAAGGTCCATATTAATGCAGTTTGCCTAAATGATGGTTCAGTTGGTAAAGATGTCATCACCAAGTTGCACTTGTTTTTTTTTATTTTAATTTGGTGAATACTGTGTAATGCACCTGGGCTTGAAGTCTTGAAGTAATAGTGCAACTATCAGTAATAATACTATTATTTATTTTATTGTTATTATTTATTAGTTTAAATATTATGCAGTTTAATTATGATAAAGTTGTTTAAAAAGTCACTTTAACGTGTCCGTGGACAGAGATTGTTAACATTAATAGAAAGTGTAGTTGGTTTACAAAAAATATTTACTATTTATTCCTTTTCTAAGACATATTCGGTGCAATATAATTATTGACAAGCACTTCTGGATATTTTACTAAGTCTAAATGCCTCTTTGTATGGTTGAAAATACGTTGTCAAAATTATTGTTTGTTTTTGCAAAATTTGTTCAATAAAAAGGTTCTATATTTTGACTGCATCTGTCATGCAATGTGATACCTTCTCCATTAGTGCCACCCCCTTGAAAACTATCACTTCATGGGGCAATGCAAAACTGTATTAATATTTGTGTGCACATTAAAATGTTTTTTTTTTTTGTACAATGTACAATACTCTTGACAGTGGAATAGGTTATTCTTAGCCAGTAATTGCAGTGGAAAATGTGGTTAACATCCACTCATGCATGGGGAAAAAAAATACTGTTGAATACCGTGAAACCGGGATAATTTAGAAATATAACGTGATATAGAATGTTGGTCATACCGCCCACCCCTAGTGCATATATCATTGCAATGATGAATATGTATGCTTTGTCCTGCAGATTCTCAAATTCGCTATCTGGGTAATGTATGTTGTCACTAATGCAAATGTTTTAATTACTTTATTTAAAAACAATGCTAGTTTGGTCTGTGTACTTATTGAACATTAATATTACTGGTTTGTAACTTTGACCAATGTAAAATCTCTAAAGCTTGGGTCTTAATTTCTAAGTACTGTACACTTAGCCGGTAAGCTGTATTAGTTTGTTGGTTGTTTTATATACAGTATAGTGTTCCAAAAAATGTGCCTTTAAAATGTTTTACAGTAACATTGCCAGTTTAGCCTGTGTGTATGTGCATTTACCTTCTGAGCCTTATACGTTCCTAATGTAAGCTCCAGGAAATGGGTGTCTCAGTTGCTTTACTTGGACTAGTGGTGCCAGTTTTGTATGCGTTTGTGCATATACTGTATCATTTAAGTTGTTCTGGTTTGCAATCTCTTATTTCATAGTACTACAATAGTTTTCAGATATACTAGTCTGTGCTTTAGTTTTAAGAAGTGATATTAATGCTGTTTATTTTTGACTTGTGAGATTGTTTGAAATGTGGACACTTTGTTTTGTTAGGTGTTCCAGTTTTTTTCCCTCCACACAGTCATCAGGTGTATGCAAAATGCTTATGCAGTTACAATTAGTATTTGTGAAACATTCATTGAAAATACCACAGCATTTTCTCTCTGATTTGCTCACTAAACATACCAGGTTTTGTCAGGGTCCTGGAGGGTACATGGGAGTTTGCCCAACCAGTCTACCTGTGTTTTGTGGACTTGGAAAAGGCATTCATCCGTGTCCCTCGGGGAATTCTGTGGGGGGTACTCCGGGAGTATGGAGTACCGGTCCCCCTGATTAGGGCTCTTTGGTCCCTGTACAACTGGTGTCAGAGCTTGGTCCGCATTTCCGGCAGTAATTCGAGCCCGTTTCCAGTGAGAGTTGGACTCGGCCAGGGTTGCCCTTTGTCACTGATTCTGTTCATAACTTTTATGGACAGAATTTCTAGGCGCAGCCAGGGTGTTGAGAGGTCCGGTTTGGTGGACTCAGGATTGGGTCACTGCTTTTTGCAGATGATGTTGTCCTGTTTGCTTCATCAGGCCGTGATCTTCAGCTCTCTCTGAATCGGTTCACAGCTGAGTGTGAAGTGGCTGGGATGGAAATCAGCACATCCAAATCCGAGACCATGTTCCTCAGCCGGAAAAGGGTGGAGTGCCCTCTCAGGGTTGGGAGCGAGATCCCGCCCTAAGTGGAGGAGTTCAAGTATCTCGGGGTCTTGTTCACAAGTGAGGGAAAAATGGAGCGTGAGATCGACAGGTGGATCGGTGCGGCGTCCGCAGTGATGAGGGCTCTGCATCGGTCTGTCGTGGTTGAAAAGGAGCTGAGCTGTAAAGCAAAGCTCTCAATTTACCAGTCAATCTACATTCCTACCCTCACCTATGGTCATGAGCTATTGGTAGTGACTGAAAGAACAAGATCGCAAATTCAAGCGGCTGAAATGAATTTCCTCTGCAGGGTGTTTGGGCTTTCCCTTAAAGATAGGGTGAGAAGCTCAGTCATTTGGGAGGGGATCAGAGTAGAGCTGCTACACCTCTGCATCGATCAGGAGTCAGATTAGGTGGCTCAGGCATCAGATCAGAATGCCTCCTGGACGCCTCCCTGGCGAGGTGTTCTGGGCACGTCCAACCGGAAACAGGCCCTGGGGCAGAACCAGGACACCCTGGAGGGACTATGTCTCCCAGCTGGCCTGGGAACGCCTCGGGATTCCCCCGGAAGAGCTAGAAGAAGTGGCTGGGGCGAGGGAAGTCTTGCCTGAAGCTGCTGCCCCCGCGACCCGATCTCAGATAAGCGAAAGAGGATGGATGGTGGGGGAGGAGTTGCCTGGTCTCAAATGTTACTGTAACTGCTAATGTGCAACCTCAGTCCTGGTGTGAATTGGCCCTTTGGCTTTCAATTCAATAAGTACTAGTAGTGTCTTGAATAGGTTTTAGGCCTTTTTTTATTGGATTGTATATAGTGAAATATTTTTTTTTAATCTCCCTTTAGTCAAAAGTTTAAACTGTGCTTCATGACAAGACAGAGATGACAGTTCTTTCTCACAATTAAAAGAATGCAAACATATCCTCCTATTCAAAGAATGCATGTCAGGAGCAGAGAATGTCAGAGAGAGAGCGCGAGAGAAAAGCAAACAATCAAAAAATCAATACAGTGGACCCTTGACTTACAAACTCAATTCATTCGCCGAGGGCTGGTTGTAACTCAATTTGGTTGTAAGTCAAGACTATTTTTCCCATAAGAAATAATGGGAATACCCATAATGCGTTCCGAACCTACCACTGCAACACTTACTTTAACCTTTTCATAAAAAAGGGTTGTATAATGTGCATAATTACCAATAAACACCAATAATTTTTCTAAAGTACTAACCAAAAAGTTATAAAAAGTGCCTAGCCTACCAGAAACTCTAATTTCATACTGTACTCATCATTTAATTTAACATCTTTGGGCTGCAGGAAGGGAGGAGGAGGAGAATGAAACGGAAGGTGGTTATTGTTTAGAAGGAGCCTCCTTATGCAAATCTTTTCTTTGTAAAATTATCGAGATTGTGGATTTCGACATGCTGTACATACCGTATTTATTTCTCAAAAATTAGAATTAGAAAATCAGGTGCACGTCATACACAAGGAAACTTCTTCTGCTTGGGCTCGCTCGCGCACAAACGCTCTCTCTCGCTCGCTTGCTCGCCCACTCGCGCTGTCTCTCGCTCGCTTGCTCGCCCACTCGCGCTGTCTCGCTCACTTGCTGCCCCACTCGCGCTGTCTCTCTCGCTCGCTTGCTCGCCCACTCGCGCTGTCTCTCTCGCGCTGTCTCTCTCGCCTGCTCACCACTCTCATATTTCCGCACAGTTTCCTTCTTCGTTTCAATTGTGATCGCTTTCTTTACCTTCGTTACCTTCTCTTCCTTCCTTAGCAGTTATGCGTCTTGCTTGCCATGGTCTTAGTGAATTATATATATAGATAGCAGAATACCCGCGCTTCGCAGTCATATATATATATATATATATATATATATGCTGTCATATATATAGACACAGACACATACACAGACACACACACATACATATATACAGTATATATACATATATATGCATATATATACATATACATATATATATACATATACACATATATACATATGCATATATAGCAAAATACCAGCTTTGCAGAGAAGTAGTGTGTTAAAGAAGTAATGAAAAAGAAAAGGAACCATTTTAATAATAATGTAACATGATTGACAATGTAATTGTTTTGTCATTGTCAGCAGTGTTGCTGGCATATATATATATATATACACACATACACACATACACACGTACACACATATCTACATATATACAGACACACATTTACATACACCTATATCTATCTATCTATATATGTATATCTATATCTATCTTATATATCTATCTATATGTATATATCCATCTATATAATCTATATATCTATATCTATCTATCTATATATGTATATCTATATCTATCACATATCTCCTTTGGGGTGTGAGGAGCTGTTGCTGGGGGTGCCAGAATCCATTGAGGAAGAAAAATTTAAAACATTATTTGTACAAAATCTTAATTTATCTATCCATTCCTAAATAATTAAATGGGCAGGCTATTTCGTATCAGTGCAATATGCTGCTTGTTAAAACGGATGACTCGTAATCTTACGTGCACTTAGTGCTGCGTGGGTATTATGAACTATCGTATTTGTTCAAGTTCTATTTAAATTTTAAATATAAGTAATTTTTATTTGGTCGACAGAAATATGTTTAGTAGGAATGAAAGTTAAATTTAATCATCATTGCATAAATTTTTCTTCACCATAGAATTTTAAAGACTAAATCCAACTTCCATTCCTACCAAAGATATTTCTGGCGACTAAATAGAACCTACTGTAGTATATCCAAATTCGAGCTATTGAGCTGTCGCCTGCCTGCCTCATACACCTCGCTTCGCTCTTACTTTTTTTCCGTTCATTTAATCTTGGCTAGTCGCGGAAATATTAAAACATGGAAGGAGGATTACACCGAGTATGGCTTTACCAAAACAATCATTGATGTCGAATAAAGTATCTATGATTCCTAAAGCTTAAATTGGTGATCTGGTTTTCTGCGTTAACCTCATATTTTTTCATACTTCTTCTCAAACAGGGGTTGCGAGAGTAAAATGAATCATTAAGCTGATATATATATATTGAATATATTGAAATAGTTTTACTATCAAATAATGCAAACAGTACGCGGCACGTGCTTCGCCCTAATTCTGGGCTCATCAGGCAGTACACCCGCACTGCACCCACTCTCGCGCATCGAACCTAAGATGTCAGCGCTAAAGGTGAAGCCTCTCATGTTGCACTATGGTGTGTGGGTCGTTTATTTGACAGTATATAGATTGGGGTGTATATAACTTTTGAGAATGCAACGTATAGTTTTGTCCAGGAGGAAAGCAATGTTGCCTCAAATCAATGGCAACCTTTTGTAGGGTGTGTCCCTGAGACTTATTAATTGTCATCGCGAAGCAGAGCCTTACTGGAAATCTGAGGCATTTCAATTGAAATGGGAGATCAGAGGGTATAACGGTGATGCCAGCAATACATTCAGAGTGTGGCACTCTGCTTTTTCTGTGTAGCTGCCTTCACACAGCCTCTCCGCTGCTTTATAAACGAATGCCATAGAAAGCCATCACCTTGTAAATTGTGTAATGCGTTTTTTGAACAGGTTTGATGCATGGAAGTGATCACTCGTACTGCGTTCAGTAAGTTCTCGTGAGCTGCTATCTTGTGTGATGTTGCGATGTCTACGGCTTAATTTAATGTTATCTTAGACCCGGTACTTAAAAGTTTCTGGCTGCACTCCAGTTGTAATATGACGAAGCTGCGCGAGCTCACTTTTGAGAATGCAAGTATAGTTGTCCAGGAGAAAAGCAATCTTGCCTGAAATCAATGGCATCGTTTTGTAGGGTCTGTCCTTGAGACTTATTACTTGTCATCGCGCAGCTGAGCCTTACTGGAAATTGGAGGTATCTGAATTGAAATGGGAGATCAGAGGGTATAAAGGGGACGCGAGGAATACATTGAGTGTAGAGAAACTCTAGAGACAGTGTGTGTATTAACTTGTGGATTTTTCTGTGAGTATTTGGTGGGAGTGTAATGAAGTTGCTTCGGAAGACGCCGTTAGCCGCGGAGCTCAGCTCAGAGCGAAATGAGGTAAATGGGAGGGGATATGATGACGTGACTCCCCCAACCGTGTTAACTGTCAATCCCCCACAAACACAGTCTCTCGGAATTTGCATAAGCACACCCCTTCACCTGCAATTTTAACTTAGTTACAAAGTGATCAAAACTCGTTTATATCCTGCGTCCTCTCATTAAACTTGTATCCCGCATTACCCGTGGGCTTGTGAAACACCAGCGGCACCCTGTCTATTAACTTAATTTAAAGTTTAGGTTTACACCTTTCTTTCCGAAGTAGCAGCACTCATTAATATGGTAGTATATGTCACTTGCTCGCTTCTTATTGTTTCGCTGCCTTCTCAATTATATAATGCATGTTTTCTACATCGCGTTTTGGAGCTCTTCCTGGTTTTTTACGTAGTGCGTTGACAGTCAGTTCACGTGATTACGTGGGAGGCGAGATGATGTCACACGAAACTCCGCCCCCCACGGCTTTCTAGCTGAACTCCATTATAGTAAATGGAGAAAAATACCTTCCAGTTATGACCATTATGCGTAGAATTTCGAAATGAAACCTGCCCAACTTTTGTAAGGAAGCTGTAAGGAATGAGCCTGCCAAATTTCAGCCTTCCACCCACACGGGAAGTTGGAGAATTAGTGATGAGTCAGTCAGTCAGTCAGTCAGTGAGGGCTTTGCCTTTTATTAGTATAGATAAATCACTGCACTGACCGAAATTACGTCCACAAACACATGTATCTGGGCTCCGACTGACGCTTACGAACGCTCTCGGCTGTTTGTTTACAGTCGCACAAGTGGATACACGTGACCACATTCGAATTAAATGCAAGATGTTGGTCGTAAATCAAAACAAAAATTTTGGTCGTAAATCAAGTTGTTCGTATGTCAGGCCGGTCGTATGTCAAGGATCATCTGTATGTGCTTTTAAGTATGCCGAAGCACCGCGATAAAGCAGCAGTTTTTAGAGGAGCGTCTGTATACCCTAGGCAAACAGCCTCTTTGCAAACAGCCCCTCTGCTCACACCCCCTCCGTCAGGCAGAGAGAGTGAGAGAGACAGAGAAAATGCAAACAATCAAGCACCGCGCAGGAAGCACATCGTATATCATTGAGGAGTTTTATTTAATATGTAATACGTGCTCTGATTGGGTAGCTTCTCAGCCATCTGCCAATAGCGTCCCTTGTATGAAATCAACTGGGCAAACCAACTGAGGAAGCATGTAGCATAAATTAAAAGACCCTTTGTCCGCAGAAATCCGCGAACCAGCGAAAAATCCATGATATACAGTATATTTAGATATGCTTACATTTAAAATCTGCGATGGAGTGAAGCCGTGAAAGTCGAAGTGCGATATAGCGAGGGATTACTGTATTTAGTTAAAAGGGCTGTGCGTCTCACAGACTTTGAAGGCAGTGTTCAATTTCAAAAGTTAAAAATTCTGTTATCAAATTATCAAACTTTTCAAAATTAAAATTGTTGATTTCAAACATTGAAAAATCCAATATAACACTTCAAGGTTGATGTAGAATTTTACAATAATGGTATCAAACTAAAAGGAAACAATATCTGCATTTTGAATTTTAATGTCAAAATGTGTCCCTTCTTATTAGTGTGGGGACATTACCTTTGTGGTTTCCACTCCATTTCTTGTGACAGTTTCATTTGTGTATGTTATCTGGGGGATTCATAATTAAATCCTGATGTTACAATGTTGTTTTGTTATATATGAGGCAGTAGAATCTGTGTACAGTGTCTTAGGTTTTTTATATTTATGTATATAAGTACGATTAGAAGCAAAGGTCTGTGATACATTCCAAATATTTATAGCTAGAAATTCACGAAGGGAGACACTGAATATTCTTGTATTCCTGAGCTTTCTACACCTATCAGGTGTCATCTTCAAAAGAAAATTATTAGACATACAGGAATCAAAGGCATTATATAGCTGATGAGGAAGTATGTGTTGGGGGGTGGTGGTTAGTAACGTGGGATTTGGAGGGTGTTGGTTTCAAGTCTATTTGAGCGTCACACAAAAACCACCCTACCAGATTGGACAAAACTTTGCATTTGTTTGCAGAATAACTTCGTATATAGGCTAATACAATTTTAGATTATATATATATATATATATATATATATATATATATATATATATATATATATATATATATATATATATATATATATATATATATATATATATATATATATATAAAACTCTGACAACCTCATTAAAACTGCCATTTTCGCTAGACCTTTGTGGGTTTTATCCTCATGAACTCTAGAACACAACATAATTTTAATGTGATTTTTACTTAAAAAAGAAATTAAAATTGATCACATAACAGGAAAAGAGGAAGGCCTAAAAGGAGGTTTACGGATGTGGTAAGTGAGGACATGCAGGTGATGGGAGTAACAGAACAAGATACAGAGGACAGAAAGATATGGAAAAAGATGATCTGCTGTGGTGACCCCTAACAGGAGCACCCAAAAGAAGAGAAAGCAGCAGCATAACAACAACAGTTTATTCCTTGTATAGCCCAAAATCACACAAACAATGTCTCAATGGGCTTTAACATGCCCTTGTTTGTGACAGAATTTCAAAATTTAACCAGACCAAAACAAATTTCCAGAAAGAAAATTGGCTTTTATTTACTTAATATTCTTTCTTAATAATATTTGCATTGTAATAAAACCACTCGCCAAATGACATTGAAATTAACTTTCATTGGACACTACTTAAAATATGTCAAATATAATATGTTTTGTGCAAAACTGCACCCAAAACCAAACAAAAAAAACCTGCTCATTCAAACAGGCATACTTTAATTCATTTTATTGACTGTTCAAGGATTTCAACTTTAAAAACAGAATAGACAAAACATTTTACAAAAAAAAACAGAATAGGTCAAATAAAACTTAAATAGGTTTATGGCTATTCACAAAAAATTGTTTTCTGTTGGTAGTCCTGTGTCTTTTATTAAGTCCGTGTTAAGCTTGTCTTTCTGTCCCACAACCTGTGACAGTTATCTGCAGTCTCTATTCCAAGTTAACAATTTGTCAATCTGTCTTAAATGCCTTTAGATGGGGCACAAGCTGCTGGAATATATACTGTATGTATTTCTTTTTAAGGTGACAGATTCAAAGTAAATTGCTTTTATTGGTTTTCCACCATTGTAGAGGATCGCAGTCACTGTCTGTATCAGCCATCTACAGACAGCTTTGTGGCTCTTCCTCAGTTGCATGTCTGCTGGCAAGACCAATTTCTGAACTTTTTGGTGCTTTCCTAATCCTGCTATACATGGAACTTTCAGGAAACATTATTATATACTGTGGGTCTCACATTTCTTGGCGTCCTGGTCGGGATTGGCTGAGAACTTGAACCTGGCCTGGAGGCCAGTAGGATGGAAGAATTGGAAAGACAAGCTGGCAAGGCTACAGACTCCCCCGAAAACAATAGATGTCTGTCTCCCTGGGTGATGCTACCAGTGCGGACACTGACAAGGCATGCTGGGAACTGGAGTCTGATAGAGCATCCGTGTCATGTCCCTTGGGTGTCACCAAGGGGTGCTGCAGGGACACATGATCCCTACTCTCTGGGACTTCTGATAAACCATGAAGTACTTCCATCGGGCTATGCCAAGGCACTGAAAATACTCTTGGGTACAAGATAAAAGGAAATGCCCTGCCACATCTAGGGAAGGAGGACAAAGTTCACTTGGAGGTGTGATTTAGATGACGAGATGAATAAAAGAGGAATTGTGTGTTTTGAAGAGTTATTGTGAATTTATTATTGATAATAAATCATTTATTTGAACCCAGGACTGTGTTTATGTAGTGGTGTCTGAAGTTATGGGAGGCTTCAGCACGCCTTACAGGCCTCTTTATATAAGCTTGGGTCACAAATTTACACAGGAGACTGGAAAAGGGATGAGGCATTCAAGGTACAACATCTTTATTGCTGAGCTGGCAGGTACAAACACACAACCTTTTTAAGAAGGGCTTTGTCAACAGCAGAAAAGCACACAGGTTGCAGCTGCCAAACATGGTAGTCCAGCTCTCCTCTCCAGGTCAAAAGAACACAGAGTCCTTCTCATCAAGCGGGTTCAACAGCTCAAAAGCAGCAACGCAATCTGAGGGAGAGGACAGGTGAGTGAGCCGTTAGGTGGGCTGGGGCTTGGTGTGATTAATGTTGTAAACCTTGTGCAAGAAACATGTTGCGCGGTAACCTTGCAAGCCTGCAGCAGATCCCACAAAGGGAACAGGCTAGAGTGTATTTGCTTCTCGTTGAAATGCTGTTTAAGAGCAATTGTGTTTCTTTGCCGTAGGTTTAATGTTTAACATAGAGACAGCTCGCAGTTAAGAGTGTTAGAGCGTGCAGCTTGCGGTGCAATGAACTACACTGCACATAAGCGACAGTCACCGCCTTTATGGGCAACTAACCAGTGGTGAAATCTGTCACAGCGTGTGTGTATATATGTATATATGTATGTATATATACATTTATACATATAAAATTTATATATATATATATACTAATAAAAGGCAAAGCCCTCACTGACTGACTGACTCACTGACTGTAATGGAGTTGAGCTCGAAAGCCGTGGGGGGCGGAGTGTTGTGTGACATCATCACGCCTCTCACGTAATCATGCATTACGTAGAAAACCAGGAAGAGCTACAAAAAGCGCTGAAGAAAACATGCATTATATAATTAAGAAGGCAGCGAAACAATTAGAAACGAGCGAGTGACATATAAAACCATATTCAGCAGCTCACGTGAACTGACCCAGTACGCAGACAAAAAGCAACAGTTCCAAAGAGTGCTGAACAAAAACCGAATTACACTGCTACGCTCAAATAGATAAACCACATGCCGTGGCGCAATGGTAGAGCCTTCGCCTCTAGCGCCGGTGTCCGAGGTTCGATTCCCGAGAGGGGATGCACTGCGTATGTACGCGCGCTTCCCGATTCGTTTTACCCTCGCATCCCCTTGGTTTGAGACGTATGAAAAATTATGTGGCTAATGCAGAAAGACAGATCACCAATTGAAGCTTCATGAATAATGGATACTTTATTTGCGATCAATGATTGTTTTGGTAAAGCCATACTCAGTGTATTCATTAGATGATCGGTAAAAAAGTAAGAGCGAGGGGAGGGTAACTTATTGAGGCACACAGGCAAAACCACAATAGCACGCGGGCTCAATGTACTGTAGTGCTTGCGTGAACTCGATCTGAATTACGCGATCACATTCAAAAAAATATTTCTTTTCAAGTTCTATTTAGTCCATATGTGTCAAACTCAAGGCCCATGGGCCACATCCGGCCCGGCATGTAATTATATCTGGCCCGCGAGATCATTTTATATATTATTGTTATTAATGGGGATATAAAAGGGATATGAAGCTCTGGTAACACAATAAACTACAGATCTTATAATGCAGCGCTTCAGCTGCCTTGCCGAACACTTACCGCGTTAATCAAGTCTAGCTTATGATGCTGCAAGTTATTGTGAATCTAGCCCACACGATGCCAAAGGTGATTCCCAACATAGAGCCTTTAAAATCCGATGGGAGGCTGAGTATATGTTTACTGACATTGCCAGTAAACCAGTGTGTCTCATTTGTGGAGCTAATGTGGCTGTAATTACAGAATTTAATCTAAGACGGCACTATGAGACAAAACATCAAGATAACCTGAAAGACCTGAATGCAATGCACAAGATACAGAAAGCAGAAGAGTTAAAGAAGAATCTGACACTTCAGCAGGCGTTTTTACCCGTGCAAAATCACAAAGTGATTTCAAGTGAAGCTACTTTTATGGGAGACACAAATGCACCAGTGCAACTTGCCCCACTTTCCCTGTTGCCAAGTAATGTTGAACCAAGTCGACACAACGGTGTTCCCAAATACGCACTTTGCTGATAAACTGAGCGCACTGCGCACTGAGTTCGCACAGTGCTTTGGTGACTTTGAAGAACAAAAAAAGAATTTTGAGTTGTTTCGCAACCCATTTGCCGTCGATGTGGAAACTGCACCTGTGCAGATTCAGATGGAGGTGATTGAGCTGCAGTGTAATGGCACACTGAAGGCAAAGTACGATACTGCACAGCCCGCACAGTTTATTCACTCCATTCCCGCACAAATGCTCCAGCTCCGTCTACATGCGGCTCGAACCTTGTGCATGTTTGGTAGCACATATCTGTGTGAGAAGCTCTTCTCAGTCATGAAGACTAACAAAACAGCACACAGGAGTCGCCTCACTGATGAGCACCTGCAGTCCATCCTGAGAATCTCCACAACACAGAACCTCACACCAAACATAAAGGAACTTGTTGCCAAAAAAAGATGTCACACGTCCAGCTCTTATAAAATGACATAAGAGCAAAGACAACTGAATGATTTGATTTGTTATTGCTGAAAAGAACAAATTTTATTTATATTTCCAGGTTTTGTTATGCACCATGTTCATATTTGAATTTGTATAATTTTGACAGGATATATTTTTATGCAGAGCAAAATCTTTTGGGATATTTAAAATCTAATTTTATTTTTTATAAAAAATTACATAAGAGTAAAGAAATTTGAATGTTTGTTCTTTTAACGTTTACTTTATTTCTAACTTGTATAATTTAGACAGGATATATTTTTATGGAGAGCAAAATATTATAAGTTATTTAAAGTTTGAGTTGATTTATTCCGGAATAATATTCTGTCGACTAAATAAAAATTCCTTCTATTTAAAATTTAAATAGAACTTGAACAGATATCGATAGTTCATAATATCCACGCAGACTTGCGTAAGAGCGGAGTCATCCGTTTTAACAAGCAGCATATTGCACTGATACGAAATAGCCTGCCCATTTAATTATTTAGGAATGGATAAGTAAATTAAAATTTTGTACAAATAATGTTTTTCATTTTTCTTTCTTCATGGATTCTGGCACCCCCAGCAACAGTTGCTCGCACCCCAAACACTGTATATATGTGTGTGTGTATATGTAGATATGTATGTATATATATGTTTATATGTATGTGTGTGTGTGTGTGTGTACTGTATATGTATATATGTAGATATGTATGTATATATATCTATACTAATAAAAGGCAAAGCCCTCACTCACTCACTCATTCACTCACTCACTCACTCACTCACTCACTCACTCACTCATCACTAATTCTCCAACTTCCCATGTAGGTAGAAGGCTGAAATTTGGCAGGCTTATTCCTTACAGCTTACTTACAAAAGTTGGGCAGGTTTCATTTCGAAATTCTACGCCTAATGGTCATAACTGGAAGGTATTTTTCTCCATTAACTGTAATGGAGTTGAGCTGGAATGACCTGGGGGGCGGAGTTTCGTTTGAAATCATCACGCCTCCTACGTAATCACGTGAACTGACTGTCAACGCAGTGCGTAGAAAACTAGGAAGACCTCCAAAAAGCGCTTAAGAAAACATGCATTTTATAATTGAGAAGGCAGCGAAACAATAAGAAGTGAGCGAGTGACATATACTACAATATTCATGAGTGCTGCCAGCTCGGAAAGAAAGCAAGGTGTAAACCTAAACTTTAAATTAAGTTCATAGACAGGCTACCGCTGGCGTTTCACATGCCCACAGGTAATCACGGGATACAAGTTTAATGATAGGGCGCGGGATATAAGCGAGAGTTTTGATCACTTTGTAACTAAGTTAAAATTGTAGGTGAAGGGGTGTGCTTATGCAAATTCCGAGACTGTGTTTGTGGGGATTGACAGTTAAAGGCGGTGGGGAGTCACGTCATCATCTCCCTCCCACCTCATTTGCTCTGAGCTGAGCTCATGCTAACGCCGTCATCCGAAGCAACTTCGTCACACTACCACCAAATACTCACAGAAAAATCCACAAGTTAATACACACGCTGTCTCTAGAGTTTCTACACACTGAATCCTCCAGGCACTACTTACAAAAGGTCACATTGACAATCGTGTTACGTTATTTTTAAAATCTTTCCTTTTCTTAGCACAAGCACAGCTGAGAAGCTTGATGCATGTGCTCCATAAGCGTTAAAAATAATGCATTTAATCACACTTTGCATTACAAGCAAAGGGGAGCTTTTGTCAATGCATTATTTCCTGGTACACCGATTACATTGATCAGCGCATCCCGATTCATTTTACCCTCGCACCACCTTAGTTTGAGAAGAAGTATGAAAAAATATGAGGTTAACACAGAAAAACAGATCACCAATTCAAGCTTTATGAATAATCGATTAAGCCATCAATAATTGTTTTGGTAAAGCCATCCTCCTTCCATTTTATAATTTTTCCGCCACTAGCCATGATTAAATGAGCGGTAAAAAGTAAGAGCAAAGCGAGGGTGACTTATTTAGGCAGGCATATATATGACAGCAACACTCATGACAATGTCAATCATGTTACGTTATTATTAAAATGTTTCCTTTTCTTTTCATTACTTCTTTAACACACTACTTCTCCTCTGCGTAGCGGGTATTTTATATATATATAATATATGAATGACCTCCAAAGGCTGAGACTTTTGATATCATGAGCGTGTCTGCAAAAACTGGGGTCTCCTGCCCAGCAAAAGTCGAGCAGCCAGCGCGTGCATAGCTGTGCCGCCTTTGAGGCGCTGACTGCGCTTCTGCCTTAAGTCAAAGTGAGCACTTTTAATTTTTTTCATCCTCCCCCTGCGCTATAGCCCAGACAAGTGCAAACACGGGACCCCTTTTCTACACCACGGCAAAATAATATTAAGGCGATTCACACTTTCTTTTGCACGTATATGATTATGAGGTCCTAAACTCGGATTATGAAGACACGCACACGAGTGGAGGAGTGACAGTGCCATCACAGCCGATTAATGGCGGGGATGTCTCACCAGTCTACACAAGACCCACCGCGACTGTCCCCAAAAGGCGATCATAACGTCAGCGAACACATCTCTCTATACTATATAAAAGAAAAAGGCAACTTTCCTTTCTTTACACCTTTTTTCCTTTTATCCCAAACCAAAGCCTTTCTCTCTTAACACTGCAGAGGACACAAAACTAATTTTTTTTAACACTAGAATTACCAGAGCCTACGAAAAAACTCGTAATTCCGTCCCACCTTAAACTGCTTCTTAAATCCCTTCACACCTCTCCGCGCCCTTTGTCTTCTAAATGTGCTGATAAAGAGAAGCCGGCTATTCCATCCCCCACCAATTTAGAGCGTGCACGAACTTCTCTCAGCTCATGCCTTGATTGAGTATCTGGGAGTGAAGTGGAGTTTTAGAGTGAAATAATAGATCGTTGTTTGGAACACACGCATTTCATGTCTGTTCCGTTTCTACAGTAATCTGTGTCAACACATTGTTAAAACAGAAACTTTTTTTATATTCTAGTAGTAGATGACAAAATGTAGGCATAAACTATATAATGTATGAAGCCTGAAGTCCAAATAGCAAAGAAACATTTTCACAAGAATAACACAATTGCACCTTTATTCAAACATATAACTGCAGAAAGAAAAAGCCGCCTTAACATGCGACATTGACACCAGTTTACTATAACTGACTCCGTGGTTCAATAGATACAGTCCCCGCTTGGGAATCAAGGGGTCACGGGTTCGATCCTGCGCCCCTCCCTTTTGAGAAGTAATCTGCTCTTAGTCTTACTGTTTTAGAATAAAAACATACATTTGATTTCAGTCTGTAACAGCCGGTGTAATTTATGATCTTTGTAAAGGTTAGCTTTTTTTTTTTTATTCACTTTTCACTCTCTCAGTGCGTTCAGAATCAATCCATACAACCCCATCTGACACGGCTGTTTTCACTAAAGACGCGCTATAGCTCTGCAGTGTACCACGATGCACACTAACAAACCCCCGGTTCTGACACACAAAGGCTGGCGAAGCTGCCTTCTTCGTATCTCACCGTCACTTGCTTTTCTTTTTATTCAGTTTTATTGAGTGTTCCTGCCAGTCCCCGCATGTTGCTGTATGCTTTTTCTTTTGCACCCCAGGACATGCAGAAGAAAGAATGGTAAAGACCAGTAACTTCGGCGCTATATGCAATCATCAGACACTCCCCATCTGCCCGTGTCGTTCAAACACAGGAACATATATTGGTGTAAAAGCATAACAAAAGTGCACTTTTATTCAAGTGCACTTTTTCCATCGCCTTTTCCTGTAAGAAGCAGTGTACACACTTCTCTCTATGCTGTGGCATCTGTCAAACGTTGTAAGTATACAACTGGTTTCATCGATAACTTCACATCCAGATTTTGAGAGTTTAAACATTAATAAACATTAAAGTGTCCACTACTGAAATCGTCACCTGTGAATCTAAGATGTTTAAGAGGCATTGGCGGTTGTCCAAAGGTGTAAAATATTTGGCCATTTCGGTACACTTGAAAACGACAACTGAACAATTCAGCTGCAGCCATCAACTCACATGCAGAACCATAGGTGAAGAGCTTAAGCATTTCACTCTTCTAGTGCTCCTGTGTAATATAATTATCTCCTGTACCGTCATCAGTCCACACCTTGAACCTGTCCCAGTCATTCAATACATAAGACACAATGTTCCTCCGGATATCAAGAGTGAGCATGATATGGCCGTATGTAACAAAGAGAATGGAAAAGGTAGGTGCCATCTCCAGGCATGGAAACCACTCAGTAAGTGACAGTTCTTTGATCAATGGTGATCACCTCGATAGACATGTTAATGGTGGTACGGTTGGAATGATAAAGGAAATGGGTACCTGAACAATGTAAAGTAAGTCTAAAATACCTACACAATAACTATAATCGTAATAAATGAACAATAAAACAGCGGAGAAGCCGTGGATTAAATAAAAAGGCTGTAGTTATCAGCAGTGAGACGTGAATCCCGGGGCGAAGCAAGGAAGGGAATGTAGAGACTGGGCGGCGGGCGTCCTTATATAGGCAGGCAGCCAACAAGCGTGGAGGCGTTGGTATGGGGGACCCAACGCCACCTCACACGGTGACCGAGCTGCAGGCTATGGACGTATATATGTAAGTAAGTAGGATTCAGTTAGCGTTGGGAACCCGCGTACCAAATTTCTTGAAGATGGGCCCATAAGTAACAAAGACCATTGAAAAGTTCAATATGGCAGCCGACAGTGGCATCATACCACCGAAATAAGTACGTACATTGGTTTCGGTTAACGCAGGGAAGCCGCCTAACAAATTTCGTGAAGATGGGGCCATAAATAAGAAATTTCAACATGGTGGACGTTGTCGACTGTTATGACCGTTATGCATAGAATTTCGAAATGACACCTGCTTAACTTTT